>NW_026111294.1:0-135605 GCF_024679095.1 Eriocheir sinensis | reverse complement strand
AAAACAAATAAAAAAGAAACATACATAACTTAAGGTAAAGTTAAGTGGATACGCTATAGCTGCGCGAAGCCTCGGTGCTTATCTTCGTCGCATTGGCCCTTCGAGCCTGTAATTGGAAGAGCCCCTTACCCCGGGAGACGAGCCAGTGTAGAGTCTATGGCTCTTCGTCTCATCAACTCCCTTCCTCGAACTGAATCTACCTCTTAAAATCTGCCGGAATGTTGCATCTCTTTTTTGTCTTCTACCGATATTTTCATGCTGACTGCTCTTCTGAACTTTTAACGCATACCTTCCCCATTCCCGCTGCCTCGGTGCACTCGACTTTCTACTCTAGCTCATCTCTATAGTGTCCAAATCCCTTATGCAAGAGTTAACCAGCATTTTCATTCCTTCATCCCTTTCTCTGGTAAACTCTGGAACAACTTCCCTTCATCTATATTTCCTCCTGCCTACGACTTGACTTCCTTGGGGAACGTCCAGGGGCACAGTGACACACATACAGCCCTGTTACAGTTTTATCACAATTTAAACGTTTAATACCCTTCCAAACATGGAGGTAAGCTTCCAAAGTTATCTGCTGCATGTTCCTTCTTCTTCTTCTTCTTCTCTTTCTTCTTCTTCTTTTATTTTTCTTCTTTTTCTTCCTTTTTCTTCTTCTTCATTTTCTTTTTCTTTTCTGCTTCTTCTTCTTTTCGTAAGTCCTTACCTTCCCTGTCATCACTTACACAGGAATACACTTACACCCTTTCATCGCTTACAGGAACAGTAATTTTGTTCAAACTCGTTCCAGTGTTCTCGATCTAATAATACAAAGGCAACCCCTCGTCACTGCCTCTCTTTTTAACCATAGTTATCTGTGTGGATATAAAATTGAAGTTATGGGCTATAATGTTATGAGCTCGATAATCTGGTGGCACTGATCTTTTTTATTTACTTTGTTTTATTTTTTGTTTCGCGGCTGACCATTGAAACTCACTTTCCTCGATTTTGCATTCTCCCTGTAACTTCAAATCTATCAAAGGCGAGTATGATGAGTGATGAAAACTTATTGGTTATGTTACTGTCCGAATTTTTTGACATTTTCTTAATCAAGAGCATCGAATCAAGGTTCTTTTTTCACGCGTTTTTTTTTATTACCAAGTTTTTATCATAATTCGGAGCAGATATGGTATGTATGCACTTAGTTTTCTGTATATTGTTGCATATTCCTAACTAATCCAACAGTACTGCTAGACGGTTCTCGAGAAATTCTAGTCTGGTTTGGTGAATTAGATTTTTTTTTTTTTTGGTATTTCGTTGGGGATATACCCCAAGGGAGGAAGGCGGTGGATGCCGCGCAACCACCCAGACGGCTGGTAGAGAATGCCCAATTCTTTCAAGTGGAGGAGGCCCAACAACGGGGCTGGGGGTGTCGGAAAAAGCCCACCTTTCCACTCTCATGGCATCGGGTAGGTCTCGAACCTATACGCTCCAGCACCCCACCGAAGCGCAAGGCAGAGACTTTACCACTGGACCACGGGAGCCCCCGAATTAGAACTTAACCAACTAACGCAGATGTGGTCTAACTGATACTAAATCTAAGAATAGCCTAATATTTGCGTGGTTCCCAAATGGCTATGCAGTGGTCTCTTCTACTGAGCCAGCTAATAATGCAGGTCGGGCCCAATTAGTGCTAAACGCAATAATAATCATTGCGTGGTTCCCAATAGCTATGCAGTGGTCTCCTGATCAATAGTCGAAACTTCCAAACACGCAAGTTTAGTAATCTCAGTTGGGCGTAGACTAATACTGTCCCTGTACGAGTTATTTTCTCCACTGTTAGTTAAAGAGAGTAGAGACCTGAAGGAAGAGAAAATATGCTGCAATCCATCGCTGGCGCTACTGCAAAATCTCTTTTCATTATGTGTTCCTGTGGCTTCAGTCTCGGGTCTGTTTACGTGACACCAGTGATCTCCAGCTCTTGAGTTTGACTTCAATCCATATTTTGCCACACCCCCATGACATTATCAGGTACTCTGTAGTTTGGCCAGTTATGGCAAGATATCAGAGATGGTTTTAAATTCTTACACCACACCCCCTCTTCAACATGTATGTGATAGAGGGTCGATTTCGATTGGAAGGTAGGGTCGATTTTGAATGGAAGAGAGTTGATTATGAATAAAAGAGGGGGCGATTTCGAATGGAAGAGAGGTTCGATTGTGAATGTAAGAGAGGGTTGATTTCGAATGGAAGAGAGGGTCGATTTTGATTGGAAGAGAGGGTTGATTATGATTGGAAGAGAGGGTCGATTTTGAGTGGAAGAGAGGGTCGATTTTGATTGGAAGAGAGGGTCGATTTTGATTGGAAGAGAGGGTCGATTTTGATTGGAAGAGAGGGTCGATTTTGATTGGAAGAAAGGGTCGATTTTGAATGGAAGAGATGGTCGATTTCGGATGTAAGGGAGGGTTGATTTCGGATGGAAGGGAGGGTCGATTTTGGATGGAAGGGAGGGTTGATCGAAGAGATGATCGATTTCGAATGGGGGGGAGAGTCGATTTCGAATGGAACTCAGGATGTTAATAAAAGCCATTCTTGTCTACTATCGAAATGTCAGAATTTTCTCTTTACTACACTCCAACACGAACTCTGCGCGTAACGAAACACACGATAAATTAATCCAGACAAGGAAAGGTTTTGCCGGGGTCGGGGATTGAACCCGCGACCAGCGAGACAGGAAAGCCATTCCTTAACCAGTCGGCCAAAGAGGTACCCCCCTGGCAGAGGGAGTTATGGGAGGCTCGCCCATCAGGCTCGTCGCCGCACTACACGGCTCCCCATTCCTATGCAGATTAATTTCTGTGTGTTGAGATTTCCCATTTTCTATGAACTTAGGAGAGCATGGGCCATCACTACCTGTTACCCACTCGGGGTGACACAACAGAATCACAGGAGAGGATGCCTACCGCCTTGCCGCCAATTAAATGCCAGAATTTTCTCTTTTCTATACTCCAACATGATCTCTGCGTGTAACGAAACACACAAGAAATTAATCCAGACAAGGAAGGTTTTGCCGGCGCCGGGGATCGAGCCCGCGACCAGCGAGACGGGAGAGCCACTCCTTAACCAGTCGGCCAGAGAGGTACCCCCCTGGCAGAGGGAGTTATGGGAGGCTCGCCCATCAGGCTCGTCACCCCACTACACTATCTCTCAATCATCACCATTCCCAAATCTTTTACCATCTTGGACGACTACTACAGCACAATCGATAATAATATAATAACATTGCAAACATTGCAGTATAACAGCAACAGTTGTTTCTACAGTAGCAGCTAGCACTTCCACTGCCACTTTTGCCACCATCACCGCCACCACCACCAACCACTACTACTACTACTACTAATACTGATACTGTATATCACTATTTGGACACTCCCATGAATCACTCGACACAAGGGACATAAGACTGTACTCACCGGCCACGTCCGTCATCCTGGAGAATTACAAATTCGCATTACCGAGCAAGCATTTCCCTCTAGAACACACACCCGTCAATCATCCCCTGACGCATGAACCCAAAATTGATAATATTGATTTGATATTTATTTATTTGATTACGGAAAGGGCAGCATCTCTTTTTCCTACTTGTATGTTTACACAACGTGAAAGTATACACCCAGCAAATCAAAAACGTATCAATTAGGATGGAGTGACAGTATGCTCCATGTATTCGTCCTTCTATTTCAGGGCAGTAGGCTCAAGCAGAGGGCTACAAAAAGTTCCGCCCTCCTCAGGTAAGGTTCCTAGCAAAGGGGGGAGCTACATCTATAGAATATTGGGATAGCTGGTGCTCTTGATTAGATCGTGTATGGTCACCACTACATGAGGACCTCGTACCGATGATTATGAATGCTGCTGTTATTGAGATGGGAACCTTCGCCCACCTCACTTAAGGGGAGGTTTCCACTTGGGGTCATGAAAAAACTCATTTTTCAAATTTTATTTTTGGCTTATAAAATTCTGTTTTTTTTCTCATTCTTTTGGTATATGAATGAATCTAATGAAAAAATAATAGTGGTATGCAGTATGCATCGTAACGTGTTGGAATGAGCTTCCGCGCGGCGCTACGGGCTGCAATCCAATTTTTCACCCCTTCTTAATTTTAGGATTTTTTTTTCTTGGTTTGTCATGAAACTTAGGTTCTCTCTCACCACTGGCTAAGAAAATGGGAAATTTTAGCAGTCACTAATATTTTTCGTATTTATCCGTGAAAAAATCGATTTATATCACATTATTTTCATAAATCCAACAAAATACTCTATGTATCCGCCTCATATGTCTTTTTTAATTATATTTTAATGATATTACACAGTAGAACATTGGATTTTACTTTGAAATACGGCGAAATATGGTAAAATTCGAGTATTGGATTTATGACCCCGCAAAAAAGACTTAACCTTGGGTAAACAAAGCAGCCTGTTTACACAATCAATGAAATAAGTAAGGGAAATCATGTCTGCTTTTTCTTCATATCCTGATGTATATATCCTGTGGATTTCAAGTCCTTAGGTGAAATAGGTAAAATTAAAAAAAATATTTAAACTTCATCGCTTGGTATCTCAAAACCATGATTTTGCACTTTAAAAATATCTCCTCCGATAGTGAAACCAAATTGTCGAGTCCGTTTGGGCGGAGGCTCCCGCAGGTCCATTTCTCCACTCTGCTCTGCCACACAGTCCCAACACCTATCTCTTCCTCTCATATGTAAGGTAAAGGTAGCATATGATAGGAAAAAAATAGGTGTTAGGACTGTGTGGCAGAGCAGAGGGGATAAATGGATCCGCGGGATCCTCCGCCCAAACGGACTCGACAATTTGGTAGGACTATAGGCATTTACTGTTATACTAGTTTCAATGCTTCAGGGTTATGAAACAATACAAAAGGAACAATTGAGAGTCTGCTAGATTTTCTTTGAAGTTCATTTTGATTTTAGAAAATAGTTGTCTTACTTTTTATTTTTTTTCATCGAACACACAGAAAAATTCCTTTTTTATTAACAATAAATGACTCCACCTTCTCCCCTCATCCTTCCTGAATAAAATGCTTTTTGAATGAAGCAAATCGGTTAAGAAATAAGGGAGGAGAATTGAAAAGAAGACAAGCCATTTAACACTGGAAACGCCCAAGTGGAAACCTCCCCTTCAGGATTAGTTGACTTTATGATTATCTGCAAACTCTCTCTTCAGGATTAATCAAATGACTTAACTTGATGATTCGCTGCAAACTCACCCTTCAGGAATGTATCTTGTTGCATGACCTCTGGTGGTGACGCTAGGAAAGGAGCCTTAACAGAAAACGAAAAATCGCGAATTTGAGAGTGACACTCCTCTGCCTCGTAAATATGGAGATACTCATGTCCGGAGGATAATAATCCTAAGCGATGACCTCAACACTAATGCAACAGCAAATATGCACGGGACTTAATAATTCACACTGGTCACGTGTCTACTTCACGGCCGCTCCGAACACCGCATGCCCACCAGGGTTGCCACTGGTCGCCACTGTGCCTAGATCTGCCCTATAAAAGACGCCGCGGCGAGTCGTGGTCCCTCGATCCCTCTCCAGGGTTCGTCCACGCCGGCTGGGGCTGACTGTATGGGCGTAAGTGCTCTCTCTCTCTCTCTCTCTCTCTCTCTCTCTCTCTCTCTCTCTCTCTCTCTCTCTCTCTCTCTCTCTCTGTTTAACACTCATGTTTTTTTTTTCCTGTAAGTTGAAGATTCCCATGTCAGTTTTTTTTCTAATGCTTACCTGTTCTAAAGCTGACTAAGTAACCTACGTCGATATTTAATTATGAATGAAGTGCGAGGAGAGGAGTTCACCATTTTCTCTGGCTGCTTGCGCCTCACCACGTTCCTCAGGCGTCAGTTGTAGGCTTCCAAGCGCCCCTCCCACCCTCAAAAGGGTCCCAAGTGGCCTCCTCTCCTCACATTCCTTTATTCTGCATTTATCATTCCTTTACTTTTTTAGGATTTAGTCCCTTGTATCGTTATTTTTTGTCTCCTGTGCTTCTTATCGCACGACTTTTCCTCAGTTAATGGTAGACTCCGGAACAGTTTGTCTTGTTTTACTTATATTACACTAACTTTTCCTGGAGAGGGATCATCACAGGGCGTAGCCAGGATTTCAGTTATGGGGGGCACAATCTTTACCAGTCTGTCTCAATACTGATAAGGATTTACACCAGTGGTTCTTAACCTTTTTCATCGTATGACCCCCTGAGACTCTCCAGGGTATTGCCATGACCCCTATAATAAATTTTGTAATGGTCACCTTTGTGTAAAGGTAAGATAAAACAAAACTATATGAAGATCCTGATTTATAGTAAATATTACAAATAAAAGACCTTGAAAAATGCCACATATCCCCTACAAGTGCTATTTCAAAATCCATGGAACTAATGCACATACAATAAAACCTACTTATTCAATCAGTGGGAGGATTGACGTCATTGTTTTGCAGCCATAAGTACATCAAAACGAGGAGCAATACTCAACAGGCAACACCTCATGTCGCAGTCAGTCACAAGTCTACTGCGTGCCTTCGTTTTCAGTGCCATCATTGATGAGAATCCAGCCTCGCAGCGATAGGTCGAGGTCCAGTATGGTCAGTGCACGCACCGAAAGAAGAGGATAGTCGTCATTCAGTGTCGCCCAAAATGTCGGAGTCTCTTGTTCAGAAAAATCGACTTTCAACTGAGTATCCTCACGAATTTGAAGAAATTCTACCTTCGCAGCAATATCAGTATCACAGATGGCACTGTCCTTCACTGAGAAGGGTCTGGAGATCCACGTATCAGTACAGCGGTCATCTAGTCCTGGAAAGTATCTTTCGATGGCGTCATTCACTGCCAGAAGATGAGCTCATCTCCTCACGGAAACTGCATTCAACTTCTGCCATATAATCTAGGATAGTTGTCATCTGAGGGAAGAAAGTTGTGTCACTGTCCTGAACTCTTTTCACGTAAAGTTGAAACTTACACTTGAATACTGCCACTTTGTCACTAACTGTGTGCAGCATTGCAAGGTTTCCTTGGAGTGAAATATTCAGGGAATTCACTTCAGAGAAGAAATCAGTCAAGTAGGCAACCTTTGTTACGAAACAGTCATCTTGCATCATTTCGTGAAGATTTTCTTTCGAGGTACGACCTTCTTGCAACAGCATCGTTATTTCCTCTCGAAGTTGCAGCACGCGATTCAGAACTTTGCCACGTGAGAGCCAACGTACCTCCGTGTGAAACAGGAGAACAGAGAAGTCAGAGCCCATTTCTTCATAAAGCACTTTAAAAATCCTTGAAGTTGTTCCGCTCCCTCGGATATGGTTCACAATCTTCACAACGTCTGTGAGTACTTCTTGAAGTCCAGGTGGGATAGTCTTCATCGCCAAAGTGTAAAGATGAATCATGCAATGAGTGAAGGAGACATGCGGAGCGACATTCTTCTCGAATCATGGAAGGAGCCCAATCTGTACACAGACCGACAAGTGCTTCCCAACTCAGCCCATGTTTAATAAGGAGAAAGGCTTCTAGGATTTTCAAAATATCTTCTCCACGAGTTGTTGTGGCCACTGGCTCAGAGTACAAATACTCATCCTTCATACCTTCCTTGTCAAGGTAGCGAACATAAACAATAAGTTGGGAACATGAGGCAACATCTGTCGACTCATCCATTTGCAAGGAATAAACAGGACTACTCTTCACAGCACTCACCACTTGCAGGAGAATATCCTCACTCATGTCTGAGATCCTACTTTTGACTGTACCATTCAAAAGGGAAATTGTCCTCAACTTGTGTGCCTGTTGTTCTACATGAATCACCTTCGTTGTTTCCAGAATGCAAGGCTTAATCAGATTTTCACCAATGGTATGAGGCTTCTTGGTCTGCGCGATTTTTTAGAGCAATTCTGTATGAAGCCTCCAGCGCGCTGCTTTGTTCTGACGAGCCAACTGACCAGTGGAATCGATGCGACTGGCCTTCAGAGCAGCTTCTTTTCGCTTGAAGTAGTCCAAGCTTTTGTCCGCCAGTTGGCTATGGTAAGACTCAAAATGATCCTTCAGTTTGCTTGGCCTCATACTTTCATGACTCAAAACTTTGGTGCAACTGCTGCGCCTTGGGAGTCACAGCCAGGAGCGGAGCACATACAGAGCCCCCCCCCGTAGCTATGATCAGACTGACTGACTGATTGTGGTTGATGTTCTCAGCAGCTGGCCGCTTCACATACATGAAATAAATTATTTTCTCCCAAACCCTCCGCGACCCCTCGAGAAACCCCAAATGACCCTCCAGGGGGTCACGACCCCCAGGTTAAGAACCGCTGATCTACACTATTTGGGCGGTCACAGCCATGCACGGCATGTCATTCGCGAGAACTTCCAACAAACCCACAAAAAAGGAGTTCCTGAAGGGGGGGGGGCACGTGTCCCCTGTGGCCCCCTCCCTGGCTACGCCCCTGGATCATCAAACCATCTTTTTAGGCACTTACATGCGTCAATCAGTGTTGATCGACTGTTGGAAAAATGGCTTAATCATGGCTTAATGGAAGATTCAGGCAGTCATTATGTCTTAAATCTGCCATCTTTATTCCTCTCCCTTTCATAGGGAACATCAGATCCTTTTTTAAACTAAAGACAAATCATTGTTTCATTCCATTTCGAGTGGCTACAGACAAGACAGTGATAGGATAGAAGCTCCCTGAGATTGTTTCAGTGTTCTCCGTGTGCTGTTTGTGCAGTAGCCGCACATAGAAGTGTTAAGATATAAACAGGTGTCATTGTCATTATAGTTGTCACTATTCTTGAAATCTATATAACTGAGAAGTGATTTATAATTAAAATCCCCATTTCCAGGATATCACAATGAGCGGCCACTTTGTACCTCTGAGTCTCATCGTGTTGGGTAAGTGTGCCATCTGGTATTTCTAACAAGTGTAGAAGCTCCTACCAAGCAACAATTAGCAATAGTGAGACGTTTCCAATACTAGACTGTGTTGGTTGGTTTGCCTGATATGGATAACTCATTAGAATATATGTAGAGAAGAATGAATATACATTATTCATGAGATAGCAACTTTCTGAGCGAAGAAAGATGTAGACATATTTAACTTCAGAAAGGAATAATGTGCGTTGCTTCCTAAACGACCTTAACCCGTGGGCTTCGGCTATGGGAAAGCCGAGAAGTGGCCGAGAAACGGCAAATTATACAGCATTTTGAGACTAAGAATAGAGCATGGAACATACATCAGAGTACTCTTCTGATAACCATAAAGCTGTTAAAAATATTTACTTTTACTCAAACTCAATTCTTTTTAGGTGGTGTTTGTTACAAAATAAACAGTCTTGTGACGCGTGGCATCTAGCCGAGAGTCGCTTGTTGTTTACTTCAGAGAATTTGACAAGTGATTACTGTGTGAATAGCTAATTCAATCTGTCATGAACTTACAACACCACCTATGACAAAAAAGCCCAACTCAAGATTACTCACCCACCACTGTGACCCAGGGCATGTATGGTGGGTTGCGCTATGCCACCACCGCCTACAACTAGCTCGAATTATGGGTTTTATGGTGAGCCCTGTTTAGGGTCCACCGTACCACAGCCACGACTCGTGAAAGCCCAGAAAAGGGTCTGTTGACGTTCTCGGGTTAAATAGTCGATAGAGGGTGTAATGAGTCCTTATATACAGATCCCTCCAACCTTACATTGCTTCAATCGATAACCACACATTGCAGACAAATACAAAGTTTCCGCCGCTCATCCACTACCCTGTTCGTAAATCCGTATCTGCTCTTCTCCCTTCAGAGCCTAAATTGTAGTGTATACGAGTGGAGGGAACTTTACAGTTGTTTGGTTATTGGTTGTTGTAGAGAGAGGTTTGATGGACCTGTAGATGAGGTGTAGTGACCCGAAACGGGAATAATGACTTCCGAGACCTTCACCAAAGTGGATGCTTTGCATTTTCGAAGAGGTGTTTCTTCAAGTTGTGCAATCATTAAAAATGTAAGACGTGTATACACTTAGAAAAAATTCGAAGCACAAAGCGACTGATAAAATTGGGAGAAGGGAAGCCACATAAGCATTTCGAAGTCTTTGAGCAATGTCGAGGCACTGCGTAAAGCACGTGAGAAATATATGTCTTCAGGATTTTTGGAGCCACGAAGCGGACTTTTTTAGCGCCAATCTCGAGAATTGGCCGCGGCTCAAGTCCTTCGAAGTCCTTACACGCGTCCCGGACCATTACAGATGAGTGTCAGGGATGAGTTTTGGAGTCTTGTTGGCTCACTAATTTATGTTCTTGTGTATGGTGGTGTATAGCAGCTATTTTCATTGAGAGAGAGAGAGAGAGAGAGAGAGAGAGAGAGAGAGAGAGAGAGAGAGAGAGAGAGAGAGAGAGAGAGAGAGAGAGAGAGAGAGAGAGAGAGAGAAGGGGGAATGCAATATAATAACCCCCCACCCCACCCCCACCCCCGTTTGAGCAGTGTTGAGGTGGTGTGCAGTCGGCGTTGCACTGGAGCGTCAGCCACTCGCCCGGACACCCAGGACAAGGAGAGACACCCCACACCTCTTCTCACAGCCACTGCTCAGTTGTCGGTCAGTGTACCTCAACGATCACTTATACTTTGTGACGTGAAGGGATAGAGAAGAGGTAAAAATGGTCAAAGATTATTTCACACTTACATTTATTTGTACATTATTTGATACAACACTCGCATAAGAATTCATCATCGCGGAGGGAATAAGATGTGTAAATGATATTAATTTGTCGCAGAGGGGAGGCTGTAGGAGGCAGTGAAAGGTTCAAGGAAATAGAGGACGTTTTTTTATTATCATTATTATTATTTTCATGTTCGGTCTAATAGCTGTGTTGTGTCGTCTGCCATCCCGTATCGTGAGACATCCCATCCTGGACCTCGCATCGCAGAGCCCAATCTTTACTATCACAGAGTAACTAAGTTAAGCATCTAAGTGTAAAAAAAGTACCAAGGAGGACCTAAAAAGTAATGCAAAGCGGAACAGGTCACAAGAAAAAGAAGAAGAGTGATTGTTGATATCCTAATTATATACATACATACGTCATCATTTCCTTTTAAAATAATGTAAATAAACTTAAGTGGGACAGATCCCGACAAGCAGATGACAAAAGACACGGTACTGTGTCGAAATTCATGTATGTATTCAGGATGGGATGTCTCACGATACCGGGATGTCACACACATGTCACACCACACCGCCGCACGGTAGACTTTCTTCATGGGGCCTGCAGGTCACCCCCAGCCTGTTATCGCGCAGGCAAGTGATTTATAGTAGCACCATCTTGCTTGGCTCATGCTGTCCCCGATGCTTATTTTTTATCCTCTTAGGGAGGGTTGATAGCTGGTCATCCGGACAGCATGCGGGTAGTGTTATTACGCCCCTCGCCGATGGTTGAAAATTGTCTGCTTGTAGCTACGGGCGGGACTTGAACCCAGGCCCTTCAGGACACCTCACCCCACGGTCGTGCACACTCATGGGTCAATTACTGCTACTGGTATTGCAGGGTGGGCGAGGCAATGCGTCCCCTGGCTTATGCCCCCCGTAATTAATTAATTGAGCTACTGAGGATAGAGGTATAATGGCTGATAATTCAGTTTCACATTAATAATGCTGTGTTTTTTCTTTATCATGTCATAGGAAGTTTTTTCTTCCCAGCATATCTCTGACACATGCTTTTGTTGTCCAGGCAACAGGAACTCCACTGCAGGGGAGACGTAATATCAAACATCATCCTCATCTTAAGTGAACAAGATCCAACTCTCAACTTATATATTACTGATGAAGGGTTGACAGAAGAGGCATCCAGCAACTCAGGTGTGTCTTACCTCAGGTGTGACTGTGTGTGAACGTAATAAAAAGAATAATATCAGTTTGTATTGATTGGTTGATTTGATGTAGTAGGAGTTATAGTTTAACAATTAACATCTTTCAGGTACATGACATTCATATAAATGCTGAGATAAAACAAGTGTCCTAACTCTCACAAGGATAGCCCACAAAAGTTTCCCAACTTCATTCCAGTGAAGTCCTGTAATATTATTCGTATTAGTTTAGTAGTGTATGTTCTGTACTCAGCAGAATTATGTAATGTAGGCTACCTCATTGTGCTTTTACATAGAGTATTTAGATTATTTTAAATATTAAACTTCAATAGTTTCTTTTCTTTTTAAAATACACACACACACACACACACACACACACACACACACATATATATATATATATATATATATATATATATATATATATATATATATATATATATATATATATATATATATATATATATATATATATATATATATATATATATATATATATATATATATATATATATATATATATATATATATATATATATATATATATATATATATATATATATATATATATATATATATATATATATATATATATATATGTATATATATACTGAAAACAGACATATAATGGTTAGAGAGTCGATACCACACCTCGAATCGAGGCAAGGTTAAGGCATCGAGCCAGGCGGACCAGTGTAAAAGGTATGAATGCAGAAACGAATACTTGTTTCTTGCCTGACAACACCCCTCACTGATTGCCACAAACCTGCTGTCACCTATTCCTTTTTAAGTGGGACGCGGCTCCCCTCGCGACAAATAATGTACTGAAAACAGACATATAATGGTCAGGCAAGAAACAAGTATTCGTTTCTGCATTCATACCTTTTACACTGGTCCGCCTGGCTCGATGCCTTAACCTTGCCTCGATTCGAGGTGTGGTATCGACTCCCTAACCATTATATATATATATATATATATATATATATATATATATATATATATATATATATATATATATATATATATATATATATATATATATATATATATATATATATATATACCTCGTGATTCGAACTTAATTGGTTCATTTGGCCTGTTTGAATTGTGAATGTCCGAATTAGGAAGCAATTTATCCCATTGAAATTAATGTAGGAAAAAATAATCCGTTCCAGGCCCCCAAATCCTCATATTTCTTTTACATTTTTATGGGTTTATGTTGTGCCTTGTGGCCAGATCACTCAAATAAATACATTTAAAACACTTAATATTTGCTGGGACCTACCAGAATTGGTCTGTCTTATAGGGCCGCTTTCACAGTCGTTTTGTTTGTCTTGATCGTTACCAATGGCGCCGATCGACGCTATAGTTTTCCACGTGAAACTGGCCTATGGGGTAGTGGCGGCTGCAGAGGAAGCGAGAGGTGTTGAGTGTGTGGCAAGGTGCGGGGCTAGGCTAACCCAGCAGCCGCCACTACCCCATCGCCCAGTTTTAAGTGGAAATTCTATAGCGGCGATCGCCGCCATTGGTAACGATCAAAACAAACAAAACGACTGTGAAAGCGGCCCATAGACTCGACGGCACTGCTTTGAGATGTAAATAAACATGGCAGAGACATCAACATTCAGAGAGGTAACGGGTATAAAGTTCATGCATCATATTTCTTTATTATTATTCTTCATCATAAGTCTAGTTGTTGTAATATTCTAGTATATTTTAAAACTTAAGGAAGTGTGAAATTTCAAACTTGAATGTGCTTCAGTGTTTGTTGAACTCGTATGTAAAGTAAGAATGTTAAAAGATAAGTGCAAAATGGAAAAACAGGCACTTGTAAATATAGAATAATGACCAATCTTTTCAATATCTCTTCAGTGTTATCCATAAATTGTTTATGTTTATCAATCAAACAAAGTTAAACAGTTTTATGAAGAAGGTCTGTCTTACCTCAATGATCCTTGTCTACTAAGGAAACATAGCGTGTCTTGCGCGTGTTGTCAGGTTTGATGTACAGCCATCCACTAGTTTGTTTAGGTACAGGCATTAAGTCACTTGATTTTCTTAATGACCGGTGTCATTTTACATGAAGTAGTGGTAAATACTAGTGTTATACACATTGTTATCCCGCGCAATAGGCGCACCTGACATTACCGAATGTGGGGTACAAACTTGGCGGAGGGACTGTTTTTTGGGCGCCATTAAAGGTAATGGCTCAAGAGTAGCTTAGCCGGATATTTTGTTTTTATTTATTAATGATCCACGATACATCCTAGAGGTAAAGCAAAGTATGTGCTTATCTTTGTATTCATTCATACACACACTGGAAACATTTCTGTGGAGTCTGATTCACTTATAAGAGTGAAATTCTATTGTGATAAACAGTCACAAATTCGTGTCACCAGTAAAAATGAAACTAGTAATTTAAGTTTTGCCACCATGAAATATACACAAATAGATAAATATGAAAGCTCACGAAGTCACAATAAGTGACATCACCTGCTTTGCGCAGTAAAAGTATGCTATTTGTGGTATCTGACACCCGCAAAATGGCGTACAGGCTGGCTCGGGCCTGCGGGCTACAGCCTCAACGTTGCCAGATTGTCGTACTCAGCCGATTATATTTCCCGGCTTCCTACCCCAAAACTGTCTTCTGGGCTCCAATAACGAAACTAATTTATAGTTATCGTTATAAGAGTTAGATCCTGATGTTTCTTGGCAATAGTTAGGCGTCAGAAACCGGTAAATACTGTGCTCTGAGTACGATGACCTGGCAACGGTGGCTATACGTATTTTCATATTATTGTTCTCTTGTTTATTCAATGTTCTGTTCAAGAAAAAGAATACCCATAATTTTAGTTAGTTTTTGGTTATAAGGATACTTTACGAAACACAATTATAACACTACCTTCTACTAGTTAGGAAACGTACTAAATCCTGGATCGGCTACGGAATGTCAGGTGCGGCTATTGGGCTATTTTTCATAGGAGTGAGCGGAAAAAAATGGCAGTCGCGGATTGGCGGTTTTTGAGGCTGGAGTCCGCGGGATCACATTCACCGACCTGGCTACACTGGTGGCTTCGTCTGCAGCCGTTTGTTTGTGACCGAATTGCGACGCACATTCGAATTGGAGGACAAAATTTGTTTGATAATTTTTATTTATTTATTTATTTATTTTTTACGTCGTAGCCTATTGCGCCGGTAGGCTTCTTCCCGGTGGATCCTGAATTCCTGATGGTCGGTCCAAGGCTTCTTCCCGGTGGGGCCTGATGGTCGGCCCAGCCCGTTCTGGCGCAGGCGAGTGTTTATAGTAGCGCCATCTTGCATTGGCTCATACTGCCCTCCCGGACCTGAACGCGGGGCCGTCTTGCTATCCATTCAGCCACCGCCTACCCTTGTGTTCGAAATGGGAATTGTTCGAATAGAAAGGCGTTCGAATCACGAGGTACCACTATATATATATATATATATATATATATATATATATATATATATATATATATATATATATATATATATATATATATATATATATATATATATTATTATCATTATTAATATTATGATAAGCTACCAAAGCCTCCTTCCAGGGTGCAGATACAATAAGTTGAACTACACAAGAGGTACTAGAGAGAAGCAAAGGCAACGAATAGTTAAGAGACTGGCCAGTCAAAGCCAAATGGAGGAAAAATAAAATTACTGTTTCAAAAAGACATTCACACGAGACAAATGTAGAAATGTCTGCAGAAAGGACAATCTCATTGGGTAACTGATTCCATAAATTTGTCAACGACGAAAAAAAAACATTGTGAGAATTATGTCGTACAAAAAATTATAGGATTAAAAGCAAGATCATTTTGACTAAGAACAAACCTCGTGACCCGGGCAGGAGTAAAAGGATCAGGCAAAGCATTGTGTAAGGGATGCCGATTATTCGTAAAAACTTTAAATAAAATGCTAAGGGCACCAACTTGACGCCGATGATCAAGATCAAGAACAAGTGCCGGAGAAATAAATTTAATTGAATTGATAGCTCTGTCAAGTAACTTTAAATGCCAATTGGCAGCAGACATCCAAACAGGAGCACAATACTCAAAGTGGGGCAAAATGAATGCATAAAAAGATTTGATTACAGTTGAGTCACAAGCAAATATTTTGAAGCACTTACGAAGTAAGCCTTATTGGAAGACTATGGAACGGAGGTGCTTCTCAAATGTCAGTTTAGAACCCAGAGTGACTCCCAACAAATGAATACAAGAGACATTCTTAACCTTAACCCTGCTGAGGAATCATAAGATTTTTTTGCGGTATTGGTATCATGAGTCATAATTGTGACAAACGTTTAAAGGGCTATATCTTTGGAACTAAACTACCTAGAGGAGTCTAGTTTCTTGCCTCCTACACTTCAAACATTGTTTTATAAGGTATTGGGGGATAATGAAACAATTTTGCAAAAAACTATTTATTTGAAAACTTTGAAAAAAATAAGTCGCCTGTAATAACTTGTTTTGTGCAGATGCTGCGCCAAAATAGTGTACCATGAGACCTCAGCAGGTTTAAGGTGGGGTTGTACATGGTCGGCCTGAACAAAATATTTTTTGTTATTTTTGGCTTATAAAATTCTGTGAATTTTCATCTTTCTTTTGGTATATGAATGAATCTGATGAAAAAATAATACAGTGGTATGCAACATGCAATGCAACGTGCTGCAATGAGTTTCCGCGCGGCGCTACGGGCTACAATCCATGTTTTCTCCCCTTTTCAATTATATAATTTTTTTCATTGGTCTGTCATGAGACTCTTAGGTTCTCTCTCATCACTGGCTAAAAAAATGAAAAATTCTAGCACTCACTATAAGATTTTTATATTGATCCATAACAATATTTTTTTCATAGATCCAACAAAATACTCTATGTATCCGCCTCAATTGTCCTTTTTCATTATATTTTATTGATTTTACACAGTAGAACACTGGTTTTTACTTTGAAATATGGCGAAATATGGTAAAATTCGAGTACATGGATTTATGACCCTGTAAAAATGACGTAACCTTCGGTAAACAAAGCAGCCTGTTAACACAATCAATGAAAGTAAGTAAGGGAAACCATGTCTGCTTTTTTCTTCATATCCTGATGTATATATCCTGTAGATATCAAGTCCCTAGGTGGAATAGGTAGAATTAAAAAATATTTAAACTTCATCGCTTGATATCTCAAAAACATGATTTTGCACTTTAAAAAATATCTCCTCCTTTGCACTTCTTGTTATATACATATCTTCCACTGCAGCTTATGAAAGTATGTGTAAGGAATAAAGGCTTCTCTCGAAACTATTCTTTGAAATTGATTTAATTTTTAGAGAAATATTTATATGTCAAAAGATTTTGTATTATTTCATCGAACTTCAAAAAATATTTTTTACTATTGTATAAAACCAAAAGAGAGTAGCCTTAAATTTCACATCCTTCTTGATTAAAATGCTCTTTAAATTAAAGAAATCGGCCCATAAATAAGGGAGGAGATACACCTAGAACATAGGGAATTTATCATGGGATTTGAGATTTTACGACCCCCCCCCCTTGATCTGTTCACCAAAAATATGCGAACAAGGATGAGGTGGATTCAAGGTACGGGATCTACTGATGACAATGGAATGCGTTTTATTAGCATTAAGCTTCATACCCCAAAGTTGACACCAAGCAGTGATCATTGTCAAGTCCCTATTCAGAGATGCAGCAACTTCACCCCTGTTGCTAGGAGAGTGAACGGAGGAGTATAGAGTTATATCATCAACATATGAATGAAATAAGCTTATTTTCGAGGTTAATGGCCAAGTCAGAAATAAAAATGTTTAAATATAAAGGTCCAAGGACACTGTCCTGAGGAACACCAGAAACATTACGCAGAGAGGCAGAGCAGCACCTTCAACAACCACACACTTGAACCGATTTGTTAAAAATTCTTTAAGAATACTGAGAAGACTTCCACCAATACCAAGGAGTTGTAGTTTATAAATTAGAGCCCTATGATTCACAACATTAAAGGCAGAACTAAAATCAATAGCAACAACTCGAGACTCATGCCCACGATCCAAAGAAGACTGCAGGTCATGAGACAGAGTCAAGAGAGCGTCACATGTTCCCAAACCCTTGCGGAATCCGAACTGAGAATCAGGTAACTGATCGAATTTATCACAGTATATGGAAAGCTGTTTAGCCAAAAGCCTCTCAAAAATCTTAGGAAGGATAGGAGTAATATATATATATATATATATATATATATATAGATATAGAGAGAGAGATATATATATAGATATATATAGAGAGAGAGAGAGAGAGAGAGAGAGGCAACATGGCAGCGAAATTTAAGAGGTAGAAGACTATTAGTAAAAGGAGGAGAGCTGATGAGACGAAGAGCCTTAGACTCCACTCTGTCCAAAAGAGCTGTGTGAGTGGAGCCCCTCCACACGTGAGATGGATACTCCATACGAGGGCGGACAAGGCTCCTGTAAATGGATAGCAACTATGCGGGGAAGAAGAACTGGCGGAGGAAGCTGATTTAGTAAGAGAAGAGATATGAAGTTTCCAGTTGAGATTTTGAGTAAAGGATAGACCGAGGATGTTTCGTGTTGAAGAAGGTGATAGCTGAGTGTCGTCAAAGAATAGGGGATAGTTGTTTGGAAGATTGTGTCGAGTGGATAGGTGGAGAAACTGTGTTTTTGAGACGTTGAAGGACACCAAGAACTTCTCGCCTCAGTCGAAAATAGTAAGATCTGAGGCTAAGCGTTCTGCCGCCTCCAGCCTGGAATCATTTAGTTCCTGTTGGGTGGGTCTTCTATTAAAAGAAGTTGAGTAATGCAGAGTAGAGTCATCGGCGTAAGAATGCATAGGACAGTTCGTTTTGGAAAGAAGATCATCAATGAACAACAGAAAGAGAAAGGGAGATACGACAGAGCCCTGCGGAACTTCACCATTAATAGGTTTAGAGGAAGAATAGCGACCGTCTACCACAGCAGAAATAGAACGGTCAGAGAGGAAACTGGAGATAAAGGTACAGGGAGAAGGATAGAAACCGTAGGAGGGAAGTTTGGAAAGCAAAGATTTGTGCCAGACCCTATCAAAGGCAATTGAGATGTCCAGCGCAATAGCAAAGGTTTCACCGAAACAGCTCAGAGAGGATGACCAAGAATCAGTTAGGGAGGCAAGGAGATGACCAGTAGAACGCACCTTGCAGAACCCATACTGGCGATCAGATAAAACGTCAGAAGTGGAAAGGTGCGTTTGAATCTTCGGGTAAGGATAGATTCAAAAGCTTTAGATAGACAAGAAAATAAAGCTATAGGACGGTAGTTTGAGGAATTGGAACGGCCACCCTTCTTAGACACAGGCTGTATGAAGGCATACTTCCAGCAGGAAGGAAAGGTAGATGTTGACAGGCAGAGGCGAAAGAGTTTGATCAGGCAGGGTATATATATATATATATATATATATATATATATATATATATATATATATATATATATATATATATATATATATATATATATATATATATATATATATATGTTTGGTGGGGGGTAAACACAGGGAGGAGTTTAGATTCTTTAATTTCTAACGTTTCGGCTAAGAAGCCATCCTCAGAGAAACTGATACACTGGGTTGAAAACACATTATTTATATCAACATACAAAATTTCCTACTTAGCATCTGCATAGGGTATTGCCTACCTGACGATCCTTTTCCGTTTACCTGACCTGATGGCTAATCTGGCGGTATTATCCGCCCACCTGACGAACCCTTCCCTATGATTAGAGACCTCTCTTGTTGTTATAAGGGCCGCCTCTATAGTCTTTCTCATTCTTTTCTTTAATCCTATCTTAATTTCTTTGGCGGCTTCCCATTTTGGCAGGTGGTTGCAACTATCTATATGCACTACGAGTGAGTTTGACGTCTTGTGTTTTAAAACATCCCTCTTATGTTCGGTTATCCTTTTCTTCAGTCCTCTGCCTGTTTCTCCTATGTATTCTTTCTTACATCCTCTACATGGTATACTGTATATAACACTGTTATTATTGATGACTTTGGTCTCTTTAGCCCTCGTTATTTCACCAATTTTCTCTCCTGTTGATGTCGCTATTTTCAGACCGGATTTTGATAGGCACTTGTTAAGCATTGAAGCATTATCTGAATGCGGTGCACATATATATTTCTCCCTATCATTGTTTGTACAAGGATCTTCATTCTCTCTGTTTCTGGTTGTTATTCTTATCGCTTTATTCCTAAGCTTAAGAAGGAGCCCTTCAGGATAACTTAGTTTCCTGAAAGTTGATGTGATGTATTTTATCTCCTCTCCTATGAATTCATTCATTACTACAAATTCTGTATGCTCTTAAATAAACCAAACTCAAAATGAACAGTTCATATATATATATATATGTATATATATATATATATATATATATATATATATATATATATATATATATATATATATATATATATATATATATATATATATATATATATATATATACCGGATATGTATACTTATATATATATAAACACCTTGCACAGCTTCTGTAGTTTAATATTCCTCCTTAGTAGTACAATTCACTCTGACTCTTCACTGACTAATAGCTGACAATGGCTTACTATGACTGTGACTGACTCTCTCTCTCTCTCTCTCTCTCTCTCTCTCTATATATATATATATATATATATATATATATATATATATATATATATATATACGGAACAGTACAGTCTAGAACGTTACAGTATATTCGATCATACAAGAATGAACATGTAGGAAAAATCTGGGCGAGTTGGCAACACTTCCCGCCTGGCGCCTGACCGCGGGCCCCGCGGGGCGCGGGCGGGGCCTTGCTCCCCGCCCCCCTGCTCGCTCCTCCGGGAGTCTTCCAGAGGCCCATAGACCCCGGGGGAAGCTTCCAGCACACCACTATCCCCCCCTCTTAATTGTGATCGTCCTGATCACACACTTAACTATATACAAACAAAAGAAAATTAATCAAAAACATAATAATCGTCGTATCGCCATGGACGCCTGCTTTGTCTCTGTCTTCTGTTATTTGCCTCCTGCGCGTCTGTCTCTTGGGCCCGAATTCACAAACAGACTCAATAACTACGAACTAACATAACTACGCACTATTGATTTAGCTACCGACGTTAGCGTCAGATTCACGAAGCAAACCTTAGATTGTAATTAGAGGCGCGCTAAGTCAGCGAGGCCGCTGATTGGTTGACGACGTCATTTGCCTTGCAGCGAATCGCAAGCACGTTTACAGAACCGTCAGCCAATCCTAGGGAGCCCCCTCCGGCTGCTGGTTCAAGAAACCCATTCTCTTTTCCCATTTTTCTTCCTTTCAATGCAAACTGTACTAAATCGTAATCTACGAATTCAATTATTTCGTTGTTTGCTGCACATTTACGTCAAGGTAACTCTGCTGTTCGATGTCTTGTTACCTACGAACATGTTTAAGATGAAGAAAAAGAAGATACGGAGGAGATTGAGGCAGGAAGAAAGCAAACAGAAATATGGGACAGATATCGAGGCAGACAGAACGAAAGACGGAAGGAAGGAATAGGGAAAATTAAGACTGTCTTGCCATATCTGCAGCCCAACTCATGGGCCAGCTGTCACCTGACGAAGGTCCATGGTCCCTCCACGGATGGGGGCGGTGTCACGGGCAAAATTGAGCCCGGGCATCCACATGCCTCTGTTATCTTAGCTCAAGCTCGTGTATGTGGGGTTCTTTTCGACTGATATGGCGTCTAGAACTAGCATGATCATCATTCTTTATTATGATGACAATGAACATGTCAAAATTTGCTTCATTAAATAAGAAATAACATAAAGATCGGCAGCTTTTCCTCGTCGCCAAGCCATCCTCCAGCAGCACTCCGACACCCATGATCGCACATCCATTTTTCTCAGAAAATAGGATACCAATCACATATACATCAATATATTTCCACAGGTGAATACTTAGGGCATTTTCACACCAAGTTGCGACACCTGAGATTCATTAATAATGACAGGGGAAGGAAAAATATAGGCCCCTGTCATCGACAAAATTGAGCCTCGGGCAGAATTGAGCCTGGGCATCTATATGCCTCAGATTTCTTCGCTATTATATATTTAAGATCGTTCTGTTGACATGTATAGGTAAATTAACTCTTTCTGTATCTACATATTGAAGGAAAACGCAAAATTCTCCCTAGTAAATCAGAAATTACATAAAGTTCGGCAACTTTTCCTCGTCGCCAGGCCATCCTCCACAGCAGGCAGAGGAGGGAGGTCTGGCAATCCCCCGGCCGGGTGTTGCCATACCGCCCACACTTATCATATACCTCTCAAAGGGTGCATATCTCATCATTTTATAAAAAAAATGGGCCTACTCTACTCGCAAAGTTATATTTCAAGTTGAAAAACGCGATTTATAAGCATTTATACGTAAATCTGATAATATTGTTAGCGTTACCGTCAGCTCCGAGGCAGTAGTTATTTAACAACAAATTTAACGTCACACAGAGCGCGGTAAACGTTTGTAGATCCGCGCGGTAACCCGTGACGTCATCGATTAGTTGGTAGTTAGCTTTGTGAATCTCGATGTTCTCAAAACTACGCACTAAGGGCCCAAAACTACGAACTAAGCCTTTGTGGATCCGGGCCCTGGGGCGGATTCCACAAACATACTCACTAACTACAAACTAACATAACTACGCACTATTGATTTACCGACAGACGTTAGCGCCAGATTCACGAAGCAAACCTTAGATGGTAGTTACAGGCGCGCTAAGTCAGCGAAGCCGCTGATTGGTTGATGACGTAATTGACCTTGCAGAGAATCGCAAGCACGTTTACAGAACCGTCAGCCAATCCTAGGGAGCCCTCTCCAGCTGCTGGTTCAAGAAACCCATTCTCTTTTCCCATTTTTCTTCCAAACTGTACTAAATCGTAATCTACGAATTCAATTATTTCATTGTTTGCTGCACATTTACGTCAAAATAACTTTGCCGTTCGATGTCTTGTTACCTACGAACATGCTTAAGATGAAGAAAAAGAAGATACGGAGGAGATTGAGGCAGGAAGAAAGCAAATATAAATATGGGACATATATCCATTCAGACAGGAACGAAGGACGGAAGGAAGGAACGAGGGAAAATTAAGACTATCTTGCCATATCTGCAGCCCAACTCATGGGCTAGCTGTCACCCGACAAAGGTCCATGGTCCCTCCACGGAGGGACAAATCTAGAGATGGATGGATGAATGGATGAGGAGGTAGGAAGATGAAGGAGGAGGGAGGTCTGGCAATCCCCTGGGCGGGCGTCGGTGTTGCCATACCGCCCACATTTATTATATACCTCTCAAAGGGTGTATATCTCATCATTTTATAAAGAAATGGGCTTCCTCTACTCGCAAAGTTATATTTCAAATTGAAAAACGCGATTTATAATCATTTATACGTAAATATGATAATATTGTTAGCGTTTACTACATTCCCGAGGCAGTAGTTATTTAACAGCAAATTTAGCGTCACACAGAGCGCGGTAAAGCTTTGTAAATCCGCGCGCTAACCCGTGACGTCATCGATTAGTTGGTAGTTATTACCGCGCGAGCTTTGTGAATCTCGATGTTCTCAAAACTACGTACTAAGGGCCCAAAACTACGAACTAAGCCTTTGTGAATTCGGGCCCTGGTGCGCCTCGTCGTCGTCCGCTTCTTGGGATATCCCTGGCACATCTGCCGAAGCCGGGAGGTTATCTCCCTCGGCTGAAAGGTCCAGAAGACCTATGTCGTCGTCGACCTCCTCTCGGTCCTGGACGTCCCTTGCGTTTTCGTCGGCTGCTGGGTGTCTGTAGTTGTCCCAGGTGTAGTTTCCGGGACCGTGGTACCTCCATAGCCGGTTGACGTGGACAACTCTCGGCTTGGTCCTTTCCGTTCTCCGGATTCGGTAAGTCACGTCGGAGAGGCGTTCTAGCACATTATATGGGCCTTCCCAGGGGCTTTGTAACTTCGGAGACTGTCCTTTCTTCTTCTGCGGGTTGTAAAGCCAGACTTGGTCTCCTTCCTTGAAGTCAACGTGGCTTGCCCTCATATTGTAACCGCGCTTCATGGCCTCCCCGGAGAACTTCAAGGCACCACGGACTTGATGGTGCACCTCTTCCAGCCGGTCCTCTAGCTGACGGGCAAAACTGGAGGCGTCGATCCCTTGGGAGTCCTTCCCCAGGAGATCTTCCTGTCAGTAGGTCCACCGGCAATCACAGCTCACGTCCAAATATCAGCTTTGCCGGCGAATACCCCGTAGTCTCGTGGGCGGCAGACCTGTAGACCATGAGGAGCGCAGGCAGCTTCTGATCCCATGAAGACTGGCCATTGTTGCACTGCTTGGCCAACTCCTGGCCCAAAGTCCAATTAAACCTCTCCACCATTCCATCTGACTGTGGGTGCAGAGGGGTGGTCCGGGTCTTCTTGATACCCAGAAGATTGCAGTGTTCAGTAAGGACTGTTGACTCAAAATTCCTTCCCTGGTCGGAATGGAGCTCGTTAGGCACACAGAAGCAACATAAGAACTCCTCCACCAATACCTTAGCGATGGTAGTGGCTTCCTGGTCAGGGATGGCGTAGGCTTCCGGCCACTTGGTGAAGTAATCCATTGCGACGCAGATGTATCGTCGTCAGAGGCAAGGGTCCTGCTATATCCACTGCCACCCGTTCCACTGGGACTCCAACCTGGTATAGTTGCAATGGGGCACGGTGACGCTTCCTGGGGCCCTTCTTTGCACAGCACACCTCACATGCGTGACACCAATCTTCCACATCCTTCCTCATGCCAACCCAATAGAACCTTTGGCGCAGGCGACTTAGTATCTTCTTTACCCCAAGGTGTCCGCTGGTGATGCTGTCGTGCATTTCTTTCAAGACGCCTTCCCGGGACTTCATAGGTAGCACGGATCAGTAGTGGTCAAGACCATAGTGTCTTCTTTACCCCAAGGTGTTCGCTGGTGATGCTGTCGTGCATTTCTTTCAAGACGCCTTCCCGGGACTTCATAGGTAGCACCGTGGACCAGTAGTGGTCAAGACCATCATGAGAAACCCAGCGTCGCTGCAACACCCCGTTGTCCATCCGTAGAGTGTCCCACTGAGTCCAGTAATTCTTGGTGGTAGGGCTTTCTCTCGAGATTACCTCCTGCCCAGGTCGTGTTGACGACTGATTCAGCCACTCCATAATTGGTCGCAGATCTCGGTCTTCCCGCTGCAGTTTTCCCAAGTCTTCCCATGGCACCTCCGCTGTCTGTTCCACTGTAGTGCGGCGGCACATATTCTGGACGCTTTCTCTCTGGAGGCAATGTTGACACTCAGGTAAGCAGGGGCGCCGGCTGAAGCTGTCCGCGTTACCGTGTGTTAGCCCAGATCGGTGCACAATAGTGTAGTGATGCTGCTCTAGTTTACCTATCCAGCGAGCAAGCTGGCCCTCAGGGTTTTTCAATGACTTCAGCCACCGCAATGCAGCGTGATCCGTGCGGATGGTGAAAGATGCACCGTACAGGTAAGCATGGAAAAAGTCAAGGCTCTTGATTACTGCCAGGAGTTCTTTCCGGGTCACGCAATAGTTTTTCTCGGCTGGGGTGAGCTTCTTGCTGAAGTAGGCCACAACCCGTTCCATGTCGGCACATGCTTGGGACAGCACTCCACCAATCCCCTCATCACTGGCATCACATTCCAGTATAAAAGACTTAGTGGGGTCTGGGTACGTGAGTACGGGCGAGCTGATGAAAGAGTGAAGATGCTGGTTAACTCTTGCATAAGGGGTTTGGACAGTATAGGGATGAGCATGAGTAGAAAGTCGTGTACAGCGGGGCCGCGAGAGAAGTGGAGGCATGCAGTTAGCAAGTTCAGAAGAGCAGTGAGCATGAAAATATCGATAGAAGATAGAAAGAGAGGCAACATGGCGGCGGAATTTGAGAGGTAGAAGACTCAGTATGAGGAGGAGAGCTGATGAGACGAAGAGCCTTTGATTCCACTCTGTCAAGGAGAGGTGTGTGAGTGGACCCCCCCCACACATGAGATGCATACTCCATACGAGGGCGGACAAGGCCCCTGTAAATGGACAGCAACTGTGCGCGGGAAAAGAACTGGCGGAGACGGTACAGAACGCCCAGCCTCGAGGAAGCTGATTTAGTAAGAGATGAGATACAAAGTTTCCAGTTGAGATTTTGAGTTAAGGATAGACCGAGGATGTTTAGTGTTGAGGAAGGTGATAGCTGAGTGTTGTCAAAAAATAAGGGATAGTTGTTTGGAAGACTGTGTCGAGTGGATAGGTGGAGAAACTGTTTTTTTGAGGCGTTGAAGGACACCAGGTTCATCTTGCCCCAATTGGAAATAATAGTAAGGTCTGCGGCTCAGCGTTCTGTTTCCTCCAGCCTTGAATCGTGAAGTTCCTGTAGGGTGGGTCTTCTATTAAAAGAAGTTGAGTAATGCAGAGTTGAGTCATCGGCGTAGGAATGGATAGGACAGTTTATTTTGGAAAGAAGATCATCAATGAACAACAGAAAGAGAGTGGGAGATAGGACAGAACCCTGTGGGACACCACTGTTAATAGGTTCAGGGGAAGAACAGTGACCGTCTACCACAGCAGAAATAGAACGGTCAGAAAGGAAACTGGAGATAAAGGTACGAAGAGAAGGATAGAAACCGTAGGAGGGTAGTTTGGAAAGCAAAGATTTGTGCCAGACCCTATCAAAAGCTTTTGATATGTCCAGCGTAATAGCAAAAGTTTCACCGAAACGGCTAAGAGAGGATGACCAAGAGTCAGTTAAGAAGGCTAGGAGATCACCAGTAGAACGCCCCTTGCGGAACCCATACTGGCGATCAGATAGAAGGTCAGAAGTGGAAAGGTGCTTTTGAATCTTCCGGTTAAGGATTGATTCAAAAGCTTTAGATAGACAAGAAAGTAAAGCAATAGGACGGTAGTTTGAGGGATTGGAGCGGTCACCCTTCTTAGGTACAGGCTGTATGAAGGCATACTTCCAGCAAGAAGGAAAGGTAGATGTTGACAGGCAGAGGCGAAAGAGTTTGACCAGGCAGGGTGACAGCACGGAGGCACAGTTTTTAAGGACAATGCTAGGCACTCCATCAGGTCCATAAGCCTTCTGAGGATTAAGGCCAGAGAGGGCATAGAAAACATCATTTTGAAGAATCTTTGTAATAGGCATAAAAGAGTCAGAGGGGGGATGAGTAGGAGGAATATGCCCAGAATCGTCCAGAGTGGAGTTTTTAGAAAAAGTTTGAGAGAAGAGTTCAGCCTTAGAGATAGATGAGACGGCAGTGTTGCCGTCAGGACTGAGGAGTGGGGGGAAAGATGAAGAAGTGAAGTTGGAGGAGATGTTTTTGGCTAGATGCCAGAAGTCACGGGAAGAGTTAGAGAAAGCAAGGTTTTGGCATTTTCTATTAATGAAAGAGTTTTTGGTTAGTCGGAGAATAGATTTGGCACGATTTCGGGCAGAAATGTAAAGTTCATAATTAGCATTAGTTTGAAGGCTCTGGTACCTTTTGTGAGCTGCCTCTCTACCATTGACAGCACGAGAACAAGCGTGATTAAACCAAGGCTTTTTAGCATGAGGAGTAGAGAAAGAACGAGGAATGTATGCCTCCATTCCAGAGACAATCACCTCTGTGATGCGCTGAGCACACACAGAGGGGTCTCTATCCTGGAAGCAATAATCATTCCACGGGAAATCGGAAAAGTACATCCTCAGGTCGTCCCACCGAGCTGAAGCAAAATGCCAGAAGCATCGCCTCTTCGGTGGGTCCAGAGGGTGTACAGGAGCGATAGGACAGGATGCAGAAATAAGATTGTGATCGGAGGAGCCCAACGGAGAAAACAGTTTGACAGAATAAGCAGAAGGGTTTGAGGTAAGGAAGAGGTCTAGAATGTTGGGCCGGTCTCCAAGACGGTCGGGAATACGTGTAGGGTGCTGGACCAACTGCTCTAGGTCGTTGAGGATAGCAAAGTTGTAGGCTTGTTCACCAGGATGGTCAGTGAAAGAGGATGAAAGCCAAAGCTGGTGGTGAACATTGAAATCTCCTAGGATGGAGATTTCAGCGAAGGGAGAGTGGGTCAAGATGTGCTCCACTTTAGAATTCAAATAGTCAAAGAATTTTACATAGTTAGTAGAGTTAGGTGAGAGATAAACAGCACAGATGTATTTAGTAATAGAATGACAATGAAGTCTTAGCCAGATGGTAGAAAATTCAGAAGAGTTAAGGTTGTGGGCACGAGAACAATTGATGTCGTTGCGCACGTAGGCGCAACATCCACCTTTGGATTGAAATTTAGGATAGAGATAGTAGGAGGGAACAGAGATTGCTGTCAGTAGCCTCAGAAACCTGTGTTTCGGTAAGGAAGAGAAGGTGAGGTTTAGAGGAGGAGAGATGATGTTCCACAAAATGAAAATTAGAGCGAAGACCGCGAATGTTGCAGAAATTGAGAAGAAAGAGGTTCGAGGAGTTATCAAGACACCTCTCGGGTTGGCAGCCAGAAGTTGAGTCCTCCCTGGGGGAATTTGCGGTCCACCCCCCCCCCAGGCGGGGACTCCGAGGCTTGTTGTAGGTGCGCCATTTTGAAATTTGAGTTTTGGGAAAAGGTGTATATGTTGTGTGAATGTAGTGTGGTGTGGATAAGGAGAAGATCTGTCTTTAGAGAGCATGCTGAACTACTCTCTGGTGTTGGTGAGACAATAGGGAAACGGTTAGTGAGGACATGGGAAGGATCTTTGGAGGGCTTCAGCTCCCTTCTCATCTCCCATATATACCTCACCGGGAGTGGCTTGCGCCCGTTCGGTAGGTGTCTTCCTACCTACTCCAGCCAAATAGTTGTAGGTTCTCACTTGACGCAGGCTTAAGGGCCGGAGAAAAAATAAGCGCTGATGAACAACACACTTGTGAGACCAACACTGGCATGCTGCTCCACAGTGTGGGATCCTTACACACACACACACACATTTATAAGTTAGCACTAATCAGCACCAAGGTGGCTCGGTTCATTATAAACAATGAACTTGAACACCAGGCATCACAACACAGATCAAACAACAGATTAACATGTAACCTCTTCACATGTGCAGACAAGCACACACTTAAAATTCTGTACAAGATCACATACACTTACATTGACATTGACCCACACACATACTTACAGGACGCAAACAGTCAGCGTACTTGTAACACACTCAGCCAAACATACCAAACATATCACACTAACACTGACGCATGTACAGACTCATACTTTCCACGCACCACACGTGACTGGAACAGCCTCCCCCTACAGACTTTAGACTGTGGTACAATAGACTCATTCAGAAAACAAATACACACTCATTTGTCACAACACACCAAGACTAACTAGTAGTACACCTATTCACTTCCCTTCCCTACACACTCGGCACCCCAGTTCCCCCAGCAGCCAACACAAATATCCGTGTTATGCACCTGTACTGGTGTCCTGTGCATTACTTGTCAAGATCAAGACAACACACAGCTTATCAAATCCCTCCAACCTTACCTAATGATAACACTGCTGAACTATAATTCCCTCATTCACTCAGCACAAACAGGGTCATGATAATCAAGATCAATTCTATCCTCCGGTATAAGAAAATAAAGCAAAACAACTGTACAAATGCATTTATTTAACTAATTAAAACATTGAGCACAATTAACAACAGGTACAATTTTTTTTTTCTTATTACAGAGATTAATCAAGAAAGAAACTGAATTTCAAGACATTGCTGGGTTCCCAGGTGTGATTGGGGACATTGATGGAACACGTTGAGACTCGAAATTAAAAAAATACCCGAAACTATTAATAATGATTATCAGAACTGGGTACATGTGAACTTTACAGTTTTGACTCACTCTAAGATTAGAAGAAACTAATAATGACACCAACAGAGTTTGTGACTTGAGCAAGTTGATAAATCCTGCCAGGAGGTACTCAGGATGAAAGGGGGCCCTGCATGGAGACTTGTCCGGATGGACCCTCGGAATTGGCGTTGTAGGGTGGGTGAGGCGACGCGCCCTCCAGTGTATGCCACCTTTGACAGATGACTGTATATTGATAATCCAAATTGGATACTTTCTACAACAATTGGAATGCTATTCATGCCATCAAATTATACCTCGGCAACAAAAATATGATGAAATATAATTTTAAACAAAATGTCATTTAGGAAACTTAACATATTTGGACCTATATAGCCGCATAATTAGTTATCTTGTACTTATCTTGAACCCGCGACCAGCGTGACGGGAGAGCCACTCCTTACCGAGTCGGCCAAAGAGGTAATCCACTCGACAAGTGGGTTATGGGAGGCTCCTTTATCAGGCCTAGTTGCCGCACTACAATCTAAGGCAACTAAACCTTACTTGATGGATAGCAATCTACTGCTGCTAGATTAGCAATTGATTACCATTTAAATATAATATTGGATTGTTACTGCTTCACTCATTGATAATCTAACCTAACTGGTATTTTTTGGTGATATCAGTGACCCAAATAACACAATAAAGTCACTGAAACAAACGATTCATCCTTACATTATGCATAAATGGGGGTTACCAATGATGATGAAAATTAACTAGCAGCCTACCCATGGTTATAATAATGATGAATAGTAAATCAACATGTATCGGCAATAAACACGTCAGTCACTGTAAGGTAAAGGTAGAGTTGAGGGCATACGCTATAGCAGCGCGTGGCCTCGGTGCTCATGCCCGTCGCATTGGCCCTTGAGCCTGTGGTGGGAGGGAGCCCATTACCCCGGGACACAGGGCCAGTGTGACACCCGGGTGGGGGCTATTCCGTATAAAACACAGCCGTCGCGTTTCACTCCCCTCCCCCGCCCGGCCACAAAACCCTTGCCCCGCCATACATATATGGCTCTCCACACATTTATTCATCCAACTGTTCTCGTTGAAAGCCACTACAGGCCTCTTGCTGGGCCCGAAATTAAAATTTCAACGCCCCGCCCACTGCACCACTTTTAACTTATTCATGGTTTTCGGCACATATTTATGGGTAAATATGAAACTGGCATACAGTACCTACGATTTCGGATCACCAGGCCCCACCTGGATGCAGTGGTTGTAGCAAAAAATACCCAAATATGGGAGATAAGGCATGCAAATGGCGGCGGCGGCGATAGTCTTGGTCCTGGTCTGGGTCTTCGGTCGAAAGTGATCTGCCCAACCCTGCTCTCCAGTGGGGTCTCTCCGGGTCACCCAGATCCTCTAAAATGGGTGCAGGCTGCGGCGTCAGCTGATCGGTTCCGCTAAATGGAACACGCCAGATCACGACCCAGAAACGGGTCAAAACGGGCTAAATGGAAGACGCTACTATAGTTCATTAATATCAACTAAATTGAAGTAAACAATGGATGTATTCCCTTGTCGCATTGATTATCAAGGATTTATCTGTATATTAATTTATCAGCCATCATATTTTCATTAAATAGAAAGTGGTACATTTTGTGGTACATTTTAAAAATTTAGTGGTACGAATGGTACTTTTTCAGTGCAACATGCGGTACATTTTTTTTTATCTTTCGAGGTGGCAACACTGGCAGGGAGAGAGAGCCGTGCTGCGGTGCAGAAGAGACGTGTGCTGCCCGCTTGTGTGTGCCCTGCCCCTGTGTGCCTTGCCCGCTTTTGTGAGCCCTGTGCTGTGTCTGCCCCCCTCTGAGTACTGGGAGTTACTGTGCCTCGTAAACCAGTGTTCTGTGCGTGTTGAAGCTGTTCAGTAAAGTAGAAAACCTACACTGTGAGCCTCTTTGCCCTGCCTTGTCCGCTCGTGGTGTGTTGGCGGCCTTGGGGAGTGTGGCCTCGTGGTGTGTCTTGCTGTTCTGGAGTGCTCACGACCCGCGTGCGGTGGTCTGGGGTTGAGGCACACCGTCTGCCCGTGCTTGGGGTGTGGTGTGCGGGCCGGTGGTGTAACATTTGGTGTCATAGGTAGGGATGGGCAAGTACCGTTAATTTGAGTACCGGTAGTACCGGTACCGAAAACTCAGGTACCGTTAGTACCGGTACCGGTACCCGTACCCGAAGGAATATTTTTTTCATCTCAATGACTTCTGATGAAATTCCCAAATAAAATTCCTGTAAAGAAATCTCTCTCTCTCTCTCTCTCTCTCTCTCTCTCTCTCTCTCTCTCTCTCTCTCTCTCTCTCTCTCTCTCTGAATGAAGTGAATATTTATTTTTTCGATAAAAAAATAGCATGTATAGTTATTATGGATGTACTCGATCATAGTGTAATAACAATAACAATATTTATTAGCAACCTAAAAAAGAAAAAGAATCGGACATGAAGAATTATCCAGTAACTCCAATAAATACATCAAATAATAAAATAATGGAAACGGGAGCTGTGATGGAAACGGAAAGCAGGACAAAATGGTGGGAACTTGGGGGGACGGTCAGCGAGGCAGTGACTCAGCTTCTCCATACAGGGCCCATACCGCGTGATGCCACATGGAAGCGAGCAGGCGAGCGCCGAGCGTTACTAAGATCCAGACGGTACCGGTACTAGCGGCAATGCGCAGTGCCGAGTGATCATGACGCTTCCCGGCACCCAAGTGATCATGAGACTTCGCGGTACCAGGTACCGGTACCGGGTACCGCGAGGAATCGATTCCTTGCTTGCAGCTCACGTGGTCCGCCCTCTTCCCGCTGCGGCCCCTCAGCCTCCCGACGCTCAGGGAGGCTTAAGCCAGCGGAGCACGACGGGAAGCTGGCATGGGAGGCCCAGTTCGAGATGCTAGCTGCTGCCCAGGGCTGGGGCGAGGCTGAGTAGGCGATGCAGTTGGCAACAGCGCTACGGGGCTCAGTGGACGAGCCAGGCCGCTTGGCGGGGAGCGTCGAGAGGACCTTGGGGCGACCTGACATGCTGGCCACCACACGACTCCAGGACGCGCCACAGAGGCTGTGTGGCGTCACGGGGCACTGCGTGCTGTCCAAGGGCCCAGTGGAGGCTCGTACCGGCGTGGGCAGCGCTGTGGAGCGCCGGCCGGTGGACGTCGCCGATCGAGATGCTGGGCCTCGACTACCTGACGCAGGGCGAGGCATGTGCCGACTGTGGACGGGAGCTGGAGAGGCTGCGCGGACAAGCGTTTTTGCTCCCAGAGGTTGGCTGTGCAGAGGTAGTCGCGGTGGAGCGACTGCCCCTTGCCCCGGGGACGGAGGCCAGGGTCGTGTGTTGCCGGTCGGGCGCGATGCCAACGGAAGGCACGGTGGAGTCCACGGAGGGCCTGCAGCTGGCTGATGGTGTGGCAGCCGGACAGAGTCTCGAAGGAGCGGGGGAGGAGTCAGTCACGGTGCTGGTGGCTAACTCCTCCGACGAGGCTCGGAAAGTACCCGCTACACCGTCTGCCAGTGCCTGGGGTGTGGGGTGCGGGCCGTTGGTGTAACAATACTATAATTCTTGTTTCGACTTTCGACATTTGCTTCGTAAATACGAACTTCGCGCAGGAATTAGTTTGGCGGGGCGGAAGAATACTCAGAGAAAGGACAATATGAGTGTAGCTCACTTCTTTTATATCACAGCCAGGTAAATACGGAAGGGGAAAGGGAGGAGAGGGACAGAGTGAGTCATGAAAAAAATACCGATAGAGGATGTAAGAAGGGAGAACAAGGGAAAGTAGTGGAGGAAACAGGGAGAGATAAAGAGGATGAAAACAAGAAGGGTGTGGGGAGGGAGGGACAGTCATGTCAGGTCCTGAGGAAGAGTCAGGTGAGGTCCTGAGAGAGAGTCAGGTCAGGGCTTTAGTCAGGACATGACCTGACTCTCACTTCCGCCCCTCCTTCCCCACACCCTTTCCATTTCACCTTCTGTGTGTGTGTGTGTGTGTGTGTGTGTGTGTGTGTGTGTGTGTGTGTGTATTTACCTAGTTGTATTTACCTAGTTGTGACATTTTTTTTTTTTTTTTTTTTTTAGGAGAAACAGCAAGGGCAAAAAAAAAAAGTAAAAAAAAAAAAAAAAAAAAAAAAAAAAGCTGCTAAAAAAAAAGTCAAAAAAAGATCCAGTCAGTTTCTACAGGAAAAGAGCTACGCTCGCGCTGTCCCGTTTCCGTATCCGCTCTTATCCAATTTTTCCTTAATTAGAATCATGAATGTTTCTTGCACAAACCACCTCTACCTCCAGTCCATTCCACAGCTCACTGCTTCTGTTTGGGAAGCTAAACTTTTTCACATCTCGCCTACACGTGGTCGCCTTCAACTTCTTTCCATGTCCTCTTGTTTCTCTCTCGCTCCACAAACACAGGTCCTCTCTGTCCAGATTCTCCACACCGCTCGCCATCCTGTACACCGCTATCAGGTCTCCTCTTTCTCTTCTTCTTTCCAGGGTTGTGAGCCCCATGCTATTGAGTCTCTCCTCGTAAGTCCGATCCCTAAGTTCCGGTACCATCTTAGTTGCCATTCTCTGTACTCTTTCGAGCTTTCTTATGTTCTTTTCGTGAGGAGACCAGACCACTGCTGCATACTCCAACCTTGGCCTTATCATTGTAACTATTATTTTCTTCATCATCTCTTCATCCAAATACACAAATGCCATCCTTATGTTCTTCAGCAAATTCATAGTTTGTCCCGTTATCCTGTTGATGTGTTTGTCCGGTGACATGTTCTCTGAGATAGTCACTCCCAAATCTTTTTCTTCCATTCCTCTGCATATGATCTCACTTCCATCTTATAATCATATTCACATCTTTTACCACTCCTACCAAACTGTGTGTGTGTGTGTGTGTGTGTGTGTGTGTGTGTGTGTGTGTGTGTGTGTGTGTGTGTGTGTTTACCTAGTTGTAAACACACACACACACACAGAAGGGGAAATGAGAAGGGTGTGGGGAGGGAGTGGCAGAAGGGAGAGACATGTCAGCACTTTGGTCAGGATATGACCTCACTCACTTCTGCCCCTCCCTCCACACACCCTTCCCGTTTCCCCTTCTGTGTGTGTGTGTGTGTGTGTGTGTGTGTGTGTGTGTGTGTGTGTGTGTGTGTGTGTGTGTGCGTGCATGCGTGCGAGCGAGCGAGTGAGCGCATGAGTGTGTGTGTGTGTGTGTGTGTGTGTGTGTGTGTGTGTGTGTGTGTTGATATAATCTAATGGGGAAGGAGAAAGGGAGGAAGAGTGATAAAGTGAGAGATAAGACTAAAGATAAGAGGGTGTGAAAAAGGAGGAAACAAGGGAAATGAGTGGAGGAAATGGGACGGGAGAAGAAGAGAGAGGTAGGGAGGGTCAGGTAAAGGTGAGGAAAGAGGGGGAGAGAAAGGGTGTGAGTGGGAGAGAAAGAGATTAAAAGAGAGAGGTAGGGAGGGTCAGGTAAAGGTGAGGAAAGAGGGGAAGAGAAAGGGTGTGAGTGGGAGAGAAAGAGATTAAAAGAGAGAGGTAGGGAGGGTCAGGTGAAGGTGAAAAAAGATGGGGAGAGAAAGGATGTGAATGGGAGGGAAAGATATTAAAATAGAGAGGAAGGGAGGGTCAGGTAAAGGTGAGGAAAGAGGGGGAGAGAAAGGGTGTGAGTGGGAGAGAAAGAGATTAAAAGAGAGAGGTAGGGAGGGTCAGGTAAAGGTGAGGAAAGAGGGGGAGAGAAGGGGTGTGAGTGGGAGGGAAAGAGATTAAAATAGAGAGGTAGGGAGGGTCAGGTAAAGGTGAGGAAAGAGGGGGAGAGAAAGGGTGTGAGTGGGAGGGAAAGATATTAAAATAGAGAGGTAGGGAGGGTCAGGTAAAGGTGAGGAAAGAGGGGGAGAGAAAGGGTGTGAGTGGGAGAGAAAGAGATTAAAAGAGAGAGGTAGGGAGGGTCAGGTGAAGGTGAGGAAAGAGGGGGAGAGAAAGGATGTGAATGGGAGGGAAAGATATTAAAATAGAGAGGAAGGGAGGGTCAGGTAAAGGTGAGGAAAGAGGGGGAGAGAAAGGGTGTGAGTGGGAGGGAAAGATATTAAAATAGAGAGGAAGGGAGGGTCAGGTAAAGGTGAGGAAAAAGGGGGAGAGAAAGGGTGTGAGTGGGAGGGAAAGATATTAAAATAGAGAGGAAGGGAGGGTCAGTTTAAATTTTTTAGGCTAGAAAATGCTTATTTTACCGTAAAATCCCGCAATATAGCGAACAATCCGAGATATGATACAATTTAAAAAACCGCGATACAGCAACACCGCGATAAGTGAACCGCGATATGGCGAGGGATTACTGTGAGTGTGTGTGTGTGTGTATATATATATATATATATATATATATATATATATATATATATATATATATATATATATATATATATATATATATATATATATATATATATATACAAATTCCCCCAGGGAGGACTCCCCTTCTGGCTGCCGACCCGAGAGGTGTCTTGATAACTCCTCGAACCTCTTTCTTCTCAATTTCTGCAACATTCGCGGTCTTCGCTCTAATTTTCATTCTGTGGAACATCATCTCTCCTCCTCTAAACCTCACCTTCTCTTCCTTACCGAAACACAGGTTTCTGAGGCTACTGACAGCAATCTCTACTCTGTTCCGTCCTACTATCTCTATCCTAAATTTCAATCCAAAGCTGGATGTTGCGCCTACGTGCGCAACGACATCACTTGCTCTCGTGCCCACGACCTTGACTCTTCTGAATTTTCCACCATCTGGTTAAGACTTCACTGTCATTCTATTACTAAATACATCTGTGCTGTTTATCTCTCCCCTAACTCTACCAACTATGTAAAATTCTTTGACTATTTGAATTCTAAAGTGGAGCACATCTTGACCCACTCTCCCTTCGCTGAAATCTCCATCCTAGGAGATTTCAATGTTCACCACCAGCTTTGGCTTTCATCCTCTTTCACTGACCATCCTGGTGAACAAGCCTACAACTTTGCTATCCTCAACGACCTAGAGCAGTTGGTCCAGCACCCTACACGTATTCCCGACCGTCTTGGAGATCGGCCCAACATTCTAGACCTCTTCCTTACCTCAAACCCTTCTGCTTATTCTGTCAAACTGTTCTCTCCGTTGGGCTCCTCCGATCACAATCTTATTTCTGCATCCTGTCCTATCGCTCCTGTACACCCTCTGGACCCACCGAAGAGGCGATGCTTCTGGCATTTTGCTTCAGCTCGGTGGGACGACCTGAGGATGTACTTTTCCGATTTCCCGTGGAATGATTATTGCTTCAAGGATAGAGACCCCTCTGTGTGTGCTCAGCGCATCACAGAGGTGATTGTCTCTGGAATGGAGGCATACATTCCTCGTTCTTTCTCTACTCCTCACGCAAAAAAGCCTTGGTTTAATCACGCTTGTTCTCGTGCTGTCAATGATAGAGAGGTAGCTCACAAAAGGTATCAGAGCCTTCAAACTAATGCTAATTATGAACTTTACATTTCTGCCCGAAATCGTGCCAAATCTATTCTCCGACTAACCAAAAATTCTTTCATTAATAGAAAATGTCAAAACCTTGCTTTCTCTAACTCTTCACGTGACTTCTGGCATCTAGCCAAAAACATCTCCTCCAACTTCACTTCTTCATCTTTCCCTCCACTCCTCAGTCCTGACGGCAACACTGCCGTCTCATCTATCTCTAAGGCTGAACTCTTCTCTCAAACTTTTTCTAAAAACTCCACTCTGGACGATTCTGGGCATATTCCTCCTACTCATCCCCCCTCTGACTCCTTTATGCCTGTTATAAAGATTCTTCAAAATGATGTTTTCTATGCCCTCTCTGGCCTCAATCCTCAGAAGGCTTATGGACCTGATGGAGTGCCTCCTATTGTCCTTAAAAACTGTGCCTCCGTGCTGTCACCCTGCCTGGTCAAACTCTTTCGCCTCTGCCTGTCAACATCTACCTTTCCTTCTTGCTGGAAGTATGCCTTCATACAGCCTGTACCTAAGAAGGGTGACCGCTCCAATCCCTCAAACTACCGTCCTATTGCTTTACTTTCTTGTCTATCTAAAGCTTTTGAATCAATCCTTAACCGGAAGATTCAAAAGCACCTTTCCACTTCTGACCTTCTATCTGATCGCCAGTATGGGTTCCGCAAGGGGCGTTCTACTGGTGATCTCCTAGCCTTCTTAACTGACTCTTGGTCATCCTCTCTTAGCCGTTTCGGTGAAACTTTTGCTATTGCGCTGGACATATCAAAAGCTTTTGATAGGGTCTGGCACAAATCTTTGCTTTCTAAACTACCCTCCTACGGTTTCTATCCTTCTCTCTGTACCTTTATCTCCAGTTTCCTTTCTGACCGTTCTATTTCTGCCGTGGTAGACGGTCACTGTTCTTCCCCTAATATCTCCCACTCTTTTTCTGTTGTTCATTGATGATCTTCTTTCCAAAACGAACTGTCCTATCCATTCCTACGCCGATGATTCCACTCTGCATTATTCAACTTCTTTTAATAGAAGACCCACCCTTCAGGAACTTAACGATTCAAGGCTGGAGACTGCAGAACGCTTAGCCTCAGACCTTACTATTATTTCCGATTGGGGCAAGAAGAACCTGGTGTCCTTCAACGCCTCAAAAACACAGTTTCTCCACCTATCCACTCGACACAATCTTCCAAACAACTATCCCCTATTCTTTGACAACACCCAGCTATCACCTTCCTCAACACTAAACATTCTCGGTCTATCCTTAACTCAAAATCTCAACTGGAAACTTCATATCTCATCTCTTACTAAATCAGCTTCCTCGAGGCTGGGCGTTCTGTACCGTCTCCGCCAGTTCATCTCCCCTGCACAGTTGCTGTCCATATACAGGGGCCTTGTCCGCCCTCGTATGGAGTATGCATCTCATGTGTGGGGGAGCTCCACTCACACAGCTCTTCTGGACAGAGTGGAGGCTAAGGCTCTTCGTCTCATCAGCTCTCCTCCTCATACTGATAGTCTTCTACCTCTTAAATTCCGCCGCAATGTTGCCTCTCTTTCTATCTTCTATCGATATTTCCACGCTGACTGCTCTTCTGAACTTGCTAACTGCATGCCTCCCCCCCTCCCGCGGCCCCGCTGCACTCGACTTTCTACTCATGCTCATCCCTATACTGTCCAAACCCCTTATGCAAGAGTTAACCAGCATCTTCACTCTTTCATCCCTAACGCTGGTAAACTCTGGAACAATCTTCCTTCATCTGTATTTCCTCCTGCCTACGACTTATACTCTTTCAAGAGGAGGGTATCAGGACACCTCTCCTCCCGAAACTGACCTATCTTTCGGCCACCTCTTTGGAATCTTTTTAGGAGCAGTGAGTAGCGGGCTTTTTTTTATTAATGTTTGCTTTTTGTGTGCCCTTGAACTGTCTCCTTTGCTGTAAAAAAAAAAAAATATATATATATATATATATATATATATATATATATATATATATATATATATATATATATATATATATATATATACATATTTATATATATATATATATATATATATATATATATATATATATATATATATATATATATATATATATATATATATATATATATATATATATATATATATATATATATATATATATATATATATATGTGTGGGGGGGCTCCATTCACACAGCTCTCTTGGACAGAGTAGAGTCAAAGGCTCTTCGACGTCTTCGTCTCATCAACTCCCCTCCTCTTACCGACAGTCATCTACCTCTTAAATTCCGCCGCCATGTTGCCTCTCTTTCTATCTTCTATCGATATTTTCACGCTGACTGCTCTTTCGAACTTGCTAACTGCATGCCTCCCCCCCTCCCGCAGCCCCGTTGCACTCTACTTTCTACTCTAGCTTATCCCTATACTGTCCAGGCCCCTTATGCAAGAGTTAACCAGCATCTTCACTCTTTCATCCCTTACACTGGTAAACTCTGGAACAGCCTTCCTTCATCTGCATTTCCTCCTGCCTGTGACTTGACCTCTTTCAAGAAGAGTGAATCACGACACCTCTCCTCCCGAAATTTATCTCTCTTTTGGCCACTCTTTACTTTTGTCTGTTGTGGGAGCGGTGAGTCGTGGGCTTTTTTTCTACACTCTTTTTGTTGCCCTTGAGCCGTCTCCTTTGTTGTAAAAAAAAAAAAATATATATATATATATATATATATATATATATATATATATATATATATATATATATATATATATATATATATATATATATATATATATATATATATATATATATATATATATATATATATATATATATATATATATATATATATATATATATATATATATATATAAAGGGGCCCAAGCAGTTTCATATATCCCTTGCACTAAAGTGGCTCTGTTAGCATATTTAAATGTAAGCTGTGCTGCTAGTCCCTTGCAAGGGGGTTCTTTCAACTCACCTTCTTTTCCTGTGTTTGCAGACTTCCGTCAGCCAACTGTGAAGCAAGTGATGGAGACAGCTGCCAGTGCCGCAGTCCCTGCCACTGTGGTGCAGCAAGGATCACACCTTTGCAAGGCTGTGCAAAGGACAGGCATCACAAACAGTGTTGTGATTGTCATGATTCCAATTGACATCACGTCTCTCTTTAGATATGTAAGTATATTAAAATTCCGGCACAATATTGCCTCTCTATCTTTTATCATTATTTTCATGCTGACTACTCTTCTGATCTTGCTAACCGTATGCCTCCCCCTCTCTCGTGGCCCCACTGCACAGGACTTTCTACTCTAGCTCACTCCTTTGCTATCCAATTTCCTTATGCAAGAATCAACCAGCATCATCATCCTTTCACTCCTGTCTCTGGTAAATTTGGAACAGCCTTCCTTCCTCTATTTCCTCCTGCCTATGCCTTGAACTCTTTCAAGAATGAAATATCAAGATACCTCTCCATCAATAGTTGATTTCTCGTTTGGCCGTTCTTTTACCGTTTACTGTTTGCCGTTGAAGAAGTTTCAGGCTCCGCACCACTGCTAGTGCAGCGCTCTGCGAGGCCCGTCAACAGTCACAATGTTAGCCTCAATAATAATCCTCGATACACTTATTCTCAAACATCATAGTGAGTGAGTCTTAATTGCTGTCATGAATAGTATCACAAATATCCATTGGTTCAGTTTTCATGTCTGATATTTTCGTTATAGTATCACAATTAAATATCCAACGACTATTTCCAACTCATTGAACATGTATCACACACAATTTATCATCAAGTACAAACACTAATTAATAGCCATGATCGGTTTTGTTACGAATTCGCTCAATTTCAGTCTGAAGAACTACACAACACTGGTCATTCGCTGATCGAGTGGTTGATTTCAGGCTTCTTGTACCTCACACAATTTATGGATTTCTCCTCAGCCATGGTGCACTCCTTTGATTTATGATCACCAGCACATTTATAACATTTTGGGGCTTCTCCATTGCTCTTAGCAGTACAGTTGGCCTCAAGATGGCCGTATCTCTGACAATGATAACATATAATTGCATGGTATCTGTCTCTCACTGTGTATATTCCCCATTCTAATTTTAACTTGTTGTGATTCTTGTAAATCAGCTCTCTCACAGTTGGGTCGCACCTCAAAATGTAGTGTATCGTGTTTCCAGCTGCAAGCTTACTAAAAATCAGCTCAATTTTATTATCAACACCCTGAATTGTGCGTAAGAACTCAGTGCAGTCTAAGTTGGTCTCTTTTATTTTTTTCCTTGGTCTCCTCTTTATTCATATTGGTTATCATGATCTTTGGTTTCATTTTTCCAACATTCTTGGTACTAATTTGCTCAACAGACTCCAATTTTTGAGCAGCCTCAGCCCTTGTGTTCTCATTTTTCAAAGTTCATGACAATATTACCTCCATTTGTGAATTCTGAATCAGTTATTTGAATGCCATTAAATGCTTGGGAGACTTAATCCTTCATATATGTTGCCTTCTTTTCCTGGATAGAAGCTTTCACAACTCACCTCTCACTTCCTTTACTAACAACTCTAGGCCTGCCCTATCACCCTCACCCTATTCTACCCATTCACTCTCTCCAGTCCCTATTTCCTATTGTTTTAGATTTTGCCAAAGCCTTCGACAAAGTCCCGCACAAAAGACTTATATTAAAATTGAAATACTACGTTATTTCAGGACCTATTCTACACTGGATCACTGCATTTCTTACTAACAGGATTCAAAGTGTTCTTCTTGACGGATCTTCATCTGACACTGTTCCTGTTTCTCCAGGTGTCCCACAAGGCACCGTTCTAGGCCCCCTTCTTTTCCTCCTGTACATTAACGATCTTCCACTGTCAACGCCTAACTCTTCCACTAGACTATTTGCCGACGATAGTGTGCTATTTAGAGCAGTAAAGACTACCGACGACTGCAGACTTCTACAAATAGACTTGGACACCCTCCAGCGGTGGGAGCGCACCTGGCAAATGCACTTCCGACCAGACAAATGCAAACTGTTAAGCTTCACCAGAGCTCACAACCCCATCCATCACATTTACACTCTCCATAATTCAGAGCTAGAATCAGTCCACGCACACAGGTATCTTGGTGTCCACCTATCCACTAACCTTAAGTTCAACACCCACATAGACCACATCAGTGCCACAGCCTGAGGAGGAATTTACATAACTGCACACCTGACATCAAACACATAGCTTATGACAACTTGTGAGACCAACACTGGAATACTGCTCCACGGTGTGGGATCCTTACACAACAGAAACATTGATAGGTTAGAACAAATCAACACCAAGGCGGCTAGGTTCATTACAAACAATTACACACGAACGCCTGGAATCACAACACGGATCAAATAACAGATAAACATCTCTTCACCTCTTCACATACGCAGACAAGCACACAGACTTACACTTGAAGTACAAGATCACAAACACTCACATTGACATTGACCCGAAACATACCTACACAACGCAAACAGTCAGCGTACTCGTAACACACACATCCATAAATACCAAACACATCACACTAACACTGACGCATACAAGCACTCATACTTTCCACGCACCATACGTGACTGGAACAGCCTCCCTCATCAGATTTTACACTGCGGTACAATAGACTCATTCAGAACAAATACACACTCACTTGCCACCACAACACACCAACACTAACAATTATACTTGATTCACTTCCCTCTCCTGCACACTCGGCTCCCCCGTCCCCCCAACAGCCAACACAAATATGCGTGTTATGCACTTGAAAAGTGCCCTGCGCATCATACATCCAGATCCAGATCCAGGAGATTCAACTTCACTTCCCTGCCTCTCTTTGCCACCTCAGCCCAATTGGCTTCAGCATGCTCAGCATGAAGCGTGTCAACAACTGATCCCAGCTCCTCATGCACATTCTCAGCCCTTGATTCAACCTCATCCTGAACCACAGATATTTCTTTAGATAATTCTTGCTTGAATTCATCCGATTTTTCCACAATGCTGGTAGCCAGAGATGCTTTATGGAGGCATGGGGTGCATATCCAATTTATTTTGGGTAATTATTCTGTTTGATCCCAGTCAAATTAGCACGCACTTCACATGACACCACCTATGACACAAACAACATCCAATCCACTTCTCGCCTGAGACTTCCACACAAACAAGCCCAACCCCCCAGTCCCTTGGCCCTGACAGCTATGTCGACACTTTGTGTGGAGCTAGACGCAACACACATCCACTCAGGACCACGACCACTCACTTCCTATTTGCTTTTGTAGGAGCAGTGCTGAGCGGCATTTTTTTTTTTTTTTTTTTTTTGGTTCTTGCCTTCGTGCTATTTCCTCTGCCGGGAGAAAAAGATAATCTTTTGTGAGAGCAGCTGCCTTTAAACAAAAAACATTTGTTTGTTTTTATTTAGTTTCAAGTAAAAATGAAAGAGACCATCTTGTGTAGTCATTCACTGATTCATGTGTTTTTACTCAAACAAAAAAAAAATGTTAATAAAATGGTTCTTAAACTTTCTCATGCAGCAGACCCCTTTTCCTAAAACTAATCATGTGTCAGACCCTTATTTATGAGAAAATTTCCCCCTTACAATAGTCTAGAGTTTAAAAGGTGTTTGTTTGCTAGAATATATACTAAAATTGTTACTGAATTATTTATTAATGATGTAACTTTAACATAACTTTTCAAGTTTTATCTCGCATAACTTTATTCATTCAGTTGTCAGTTACATTGTTTCAAGATATTATTATACATTTTATCTGATATTCAGAGTAGCCTGTGGACCCCTTGGAACGTTCTGTGAACCCCAAGGGGTCCGCGGAGCATACTTCAAGAAACTCTGTATTTGTAATGACTAATCAGTTTCAAAATGAGAAGATGGTGGGTAGTCACCAAGCTGAGAATCAAAGGTGGTGAGCTGCCTTTAAACTTCTCCTTAACTCCTATCTGGAACTAAGACAAAACTAGCATTGGCCAATCCTATCCTGTACTTAGCTGTTGGAGTTCAGAGTCGGGAGAAGGCAGAAGTCGAGGTAAACGTGGACACAGCTTCGTGGCAAGGCTGGCCCGAGTGAGATGTGTTCTGTCTGAAGTCTAGTAAGCGAGAGAGCCAGCTGTTGCGTTTCCAACCTCTAATGTCAATTGTGGTTACCACGTCGACCTTTGCCACATAGACAAAAATGAAACCTACCACTTCTAATTACTCTTTGTGGAATTAACTACCACCACTTGTTACTTAATTTTATCTGAAAGGCTGTAGATTAATAATTCCCAATCATATACATGTATATATAAATGGAATAGTTTCCACAGTGTTAATAAATACATCAATACTTCCTGCATAGTAAAAATATCACTATTCCTGCCTCTCAAGGTTTTTTTTTCTCTTTTACAGCATAACAGGAAGTCATAGGCAAAAACTAAACAAAAAAGCAATGCTTCCAAAAAGTAGACAAGAGAAAATCCAAATTCAATATTCAAATATGATTGGAGAGCGACGTCGGACATGCTGACTGTCCCCGCTTTAAGTGTTCATGTTGTGAGGAAGGCTGCTTTAGAAATGACCAGTGACAGGGACAAAAGAATGAGTATGCTGGTTAACTCTTGCATAAGGGGTTTATATAGTATAGGGATGAGCAAGAGTAGAAAGTTGTGTGAAGTGAGGCCGCAAGAAAGATAGAGGCATGTGATTGGCAAATACAAAACAGTAGTTAGCATGAAATTATTGACAGAAGATAAAAGGAAATGCAACATGGAAAGTGAGGACATAGGAGAGAGTCTGTTAAATTTGCAGCACCCGCTTATCACTTTATGTGTTCATTGTAGGAGGTGTCTGGCTGAATACTCCCCTGCTTCCCTCAGGCTCAATATTTTTCTTTACCTCCCTGACTGCGGATTTCCTACAAGAAGACATCACCAAGCTGAAGAAATGGAACAATGTGGCTGCTACAATTCAATGAAGAAAAATGTAAAGTCATGCACCTTGGGAGGGGATATCCAGCATACCAAAACCACATGGGAAACACTCAGCTATCCACCACAGAGGCAGAGAAAGACCTGGGAGTGTATTTGACCAGGCTACCAGTGAAAGCCAAATCCGTGCCAATCGCAGCGGACGGGTTAACATCCCTCTCACATACTCTTCTTTCATTTCTCTCACATTTTTCTTTGCCAACTTTCTCATACTGTTATCCTGTGAGATAGTTTCCTCCTGCATTGCATTCTCTACAATTCAAGGGTTGTTTGTTTTTTACCCACATGTAAAATAAAGTTATTCAGTGTTCATGGTCTTGGTGGGAAAACCCTTTATTGGTTCTTAAAGGATTATGATTCTGTTGTTTATATTTGTTTTCCCTTATAGATAAATCTTACCAACAACTTATCATTTTGAAATTGTCTTCTGCATGCATATTGGTGAGTCACACTTTTTGAATGCTGGTCAACAAATAGATTATACCCACAGGTGTACGGTGAGCAGCTAGGTGACCGACTACCGAGATGGCTTGTTCTGGCCGAGGGAGGCGTCCCCGGTGGCCTGGAAGAGGTGCTGCAGGAGGAAACTCAGGTGGTGCTCGCTGTTTTTGTGCTTCCCTGGGTCTGCACATCTCACCTGTCTATCCATCAAGACAGGAGAGAGAGAGAGAGAGAGAGAGAGAGAGAGAGAGAGAGAGAGAGAGAGAGAGAGAGAGAGAGAGAGAGAGAGAGAGAGAGAGAGAGAGAGAGAGAGAGAGAGAGATTTACAAGAAAATCAGACCACACAGACCTCATGGTCCAGACTAGGTGGTCTGTCCTTAAACCTAAGTGATTCTACATTAATCAGATGGCTCCAAAACGTTGCATTTCAACTCTGGTTAACATTAAGTTGAAGGAAGAGACGGTCGAGCTTGTTTTAAAGGAGTCAATCGTGTTACACTGGACCACTGAAGGTGGGAGCTTATTCCATTCTCGCACTATAACGTCGGTGAAGAAAAATTTTGTGCAGTCTGAATTTAATTGTCTACATTTGAGATTTATGCCTTTGTTCCTCATACACAAAGTGTCATCGATCATAAACAATGTTGATCTGTCTACATTCGTGAAACCATTAAGTATTTTAAACATTCGATCAGTTTTCCTCGGAGGCGACGTTTCTCAAGAGAAAACATGTTAAGAATGGATAGCTTTTCTTCGTAGGATTTGTTGCGCAAGGAAGGGATCATTTTTGTTGCCCGACGCTGAACACCTTCTAATTTAGCAATGTCCTTTGCATGGTGGGGAGACCAAAACTGTACCGCATATTCCAAGTGGTGTCTGACTAAACTACTGTAGAGTGGAAGTATTACATCTTTATTCTTGAATAAAAAGTTTCTTTTAATGAAGCCCAACATTCTGCTCGCTTTATTTGCTGAATCGATGCATTGCTGTGAGAATTTGAGGTTTGACGCGATTTTGACCCCCAAATCTTTAATGCATTGAACGCTTTTGAGTTCAACGCCGCGCATTTCGTAATCGAACTTCTTATTTCTTGTTCCAACTTGAAGGACCTGGCACTTGTCTACGTTAAAGGGCATCTCCCATCTATCCGACCAAGCTGAAATTTTGTGCAAATCCTCTTGGAGGCTTTGCCTGTCTTCGTCAATGTGAACCGAGTTACCAATCTTTGTGTCGTCTGCAAATTTACTAATGCGATTATTAAGTCCAACATCCACATCATTGATGTAAATAATGAAGAGCACTGGGCCAAGAACCGAGCCCTGAGGGACGCCACTAGTGACCGGCGCCCACTCTGAGTTTAATCCGTCAATCACCACTCTTTGTTGTCTGTTGTTCAACCAATTCGCGATCCATTGGTGTACTTGACCGTCAATACATATTTGCCTTAATTTGTTAAGTAATTTATGATGTGGGACTTTATCAAACGCTTTCTGGAAATCAAGACTAATGGGTCTGTAATTACCTGGTAATTTTTTGTCTCCTTTCTTAAAATTCGGTGTCACGTTAGCCTTTTTCCAATCCGAAGGGACGATGCCTTGTCGCAAGGACATATTGAATACGGTTGTGAGGGAGGAGAGTATTTCGCTCTCTGTTTCTTTAAGCAGTATAAGATATACTTTGTCAGGTCCGAGAGAGAGAGAGAGAGAGAGAGAGAGAGAGAGAGAGAGAGAGAGAGAGAGAGAGAGTTGTGTCCCCTCTGTACTGTCTATTACAGCCACATAACACTCTCTGCCTCTCTTTCTCCGAAATATAATATACCAAGCTTAAGCATAAATAGATTAGTCATTTACAACAGTTTGCTGAGGTTCATGATAGACTGATTATTGTATGACGTATAGATAAGTCGACAGATTGAAGAGGTTAAAGCTAAATATGACCAGCTGAGGTTCAGAGATGGGACCCCACAATCACACCTGCATATCACAACTAGGCAAATACACAAACACATGTTGACTAGTGATAAGATTTACCTTTTCACGTCATAAGTTCTGGTGGCTTTCAGGTTCTGCTTGTGGTTCAGCATCCCCAGGGTGTTTATGAACTGCTGACTTCTCACATCAATGACTTTAACCAAGTGAGGTCAGTGGTGGCTTACAACTTGCCAATGTGTACAGACTGATAAACAAATAACATTACTCCTCAGATTTCATTTCAATATTTTTAAGTATTTTTATGAGGTGAATGTCTGAACCAAAATGGATCATTCTCTTGGCATCTTCCTGTAGCTGCTTTTTAGGAAGCTACATCTTGCTGGCAATTATTGTACTTATGGTTTTTCCTTGATTTATCTTTCTTAAAATATATAAAAGGATTATCCTGAAGACTGTTTGTCAAGTTAGATTTAAACTGTTGAAAGAAAATTACATTTTCAGAGATAAAATGTTTTTTCACCTACCACCTGCTGCTGCCTTGAGGGATGGTCATACTGATGGGGAAGTTAACCCACCAAGTCCCCAGCGACGATCACTGGACCCAGGGCAGAGACATCTCCTCTTGCCTCTGAATGTCCCTAAGGTAGTAGTCCACAAAGACTGAATGGGTCCTCCAGCAGGCTGCTTCTAAAATGGAGGCAATGGAACTGTTCTACCATAGAAGCATAAATGTGCCAATACCCCTGATGTCATGTGCCCGGACCTTGAACAAAGGGCCTAAATCCCCGGGAAAAGACTCGTGGGCTGTCTTAACACTTTCTTTGCGTGTGGTGCGGACGCGACTATCCCCTCTGGTGCAGTCGGGCAGCCCAATGGGGGGTCTCTTTTAACCTCTGTATCTCAAAAACTATTCATCACAGCTAAAACCCCAAAGAAAAGAAAGGCCCAGATCTATAGGAGTTGGTTATGTATGCCTCTCCTGTGAACGTACATGCACGTTCAGGGAGTGTTGAATGTGAACACTTACGTCAGTGCGTGCGCAATGATCAGACATTTTGAGGGAACTGCGGACATCTCTCTTTGAGGTTCTGGCAAGGTAATATTGCCAACTGCAATATTTACAACTATTTGGTCAAACAACCAGTCAGGTGATAGGTGAAGCTATGCAAAAATGACGCTATATTGGACAAGAACATCCACCAGTTACTCGTCCGTAAATTTTCCGCGCTGGGCTGATATGATTTTCCATCAAATTTAGTGGAGAACCTACTCAATTGGCAATCCTACACGGGAGATTTGAGTGCAGCGGGAGCTCGCAGCGAGCGTTTAGCACCAACAACAAATACACCTAACGCTCACTACGAGCATTTAGCCATGAAAGGGTTAATTGTATCCCGAAGAAAAAGGATATTGCCGGTTTAGACATTGGCCATTTGGGATCCCGTACCGAGATGAAAAGATTCCTAGGCCGAGAGGGGGAAGATGTTGTTTGAAGGTATTCATGTAGAGCCCACACTGGGCAAAGCAGACACTCCTCATCCTCTCTTCCCACAACTGAAGAAAGGCTGTGAAGACGGAGCTCTCTAGGAATGGGGTTAAGGCCTGTTTCTGTCTGTGCCACAAACTCAGGAAGGTAAAACAGAATGAGATCCTCCCCCTGTGTGGCTGCGACTCTTGACAGGGCATGAAGCTCACCCTCCCTCTTAGCTGTAGCCAGGGCTACCAGAAAAAGGGTCTTCCTTGTCAAATCCCGTAAGGGTGACCGATTTAAGGGTTCAAAAGGAGGACACGTTAAGGCCTTAAGGACCACGTCTACATGCCAGACGGAGCTCTGCAAGGTGGATGGTGTACTTGCCTTGAACAGGTCTTTATGACTTCCCGGAGAACTAGGTTTGAAGACAGATCGAAGACTTTAAAGGAAAACACGCTATTTAGCATAGCCTTGTACCTCTTAATGGCGGAGACAGACAGATTGCAATCCTGCCTTAGAAAAACTAAAAACTCTGCAAACATTTGGCTGGATGGATTAGAGACAGTGTGACCTTCTGTCTTGCACCACTCCCTAAACCTCTTCCACTGATATTGGTAGTTCATAAGAGTGGAATGCCATTTAGATCTCGCCAGGAATTCCGTAACTCGAGAGGAATAGCCTCTGTGACGGAGGATACACTTGATAGTTTCCACGCGGCTAAGTGCAGCATGGAGAGAGCCTGATGGAACCTGCGAATGTGGGGCTTACCAAGAAGGTATGCGCTGTGGAAGGCGCTGTGGGGAGTCCACTGAAGCTTGTATGAGATCTGGGAGACACTCTCTCTGTGGCCAAAATGGTGCAATCAGGATGAGGGTGGTGTAATGAGCTGTTCACAACTTGTTGAGAACCTTCCTGATCAATGGGAAGGGAGGAAAACCATATAGGTCCTGGTGATCCCAGTTGTACAGGAAAGTGTCCGTGGCTATTGCCATTGGCTCCCGAAATGGTGAGAAAAAAATTCGGAAACCGGAAGTTGAGCCTTGTGGGAAACAGGTCCACTGTGGGGTAGCTCCAAGGCCTCCACAGTTGACTGCAGATGTCCTGGTGAAGAGTCCACTCTGTAAAGATAATCTGATCCTGTCTGCTGAGGCAAGCCGCCAGGACATTGGACGACCCCTTCACAAACTGGGTGAGCATCTGGATGGCATGATCATCCGCCCATTGTAGAATCACTTGTGCCTCTGCATTGAGAAGTCCCGAATGAGTCCCACCTTCCTTGGCTAAATACAGCAGGGCCATGGTATTGTCAGAGAACACCGTAACAGTCTTTCTGCGAACGTACTCTGTGAAGTGTGACAGGCCAAGACGAATAGCTTTGAGCTCCAAGAGCTTGATATGGAGAGAATGCTCGTGTGGGGTCCACAGACCGCTCACTGAGTCGTGTAAAACTGACGCTTCCCAACCTAGGTTTGAGGCATCTGTGTACAGGCACACATCTGGGGATGACAATTACAAGGACTGTCCTACTCGTAGGTAGTGATCTGACGACGACCACTAAAGATCCTCTAGAATTTCGCTGTCCCAGGGAACCGGAAAGTCGTCTCGATAGGACTTTCGGCTCCACGACCGGGAAAGACGTAATTGTACGCATTGCATCCTTTGTCTCGCCCCAGGAATTAGATGGAGGAGAGAGGACATGTGACCTAAGAGAGTTAACCAAACCTTTGCTGGGGGAGATTGAACACTGAGGAGGGACTCGATTTGGTGGTATAGGTTCTCCAGGCACTGCCGTGTCAGGAAAACCTTCAAAAGAGGAGAACGAATCTCCATCCCCAAATATGTCATCGACTGGGATGGGGTAAGAAAAAAAAAATCCCAATTGACCTGAATCCCCAGAGAGGCAGACAGGTGGGAAAGGCAACTGGTCGCCTCAAGAGCTTTCTGTTCTGAGTGTGTTAACAGCAGCCAGTCGTCTAAATAATGGAGGAGGCGAATTCCCTGCCAATGTGAAACCGCTGAAACTGGACACATCATCCTGGTGAAAACATGTGGAGCCGTGGAGAGGCCGAACCAAAGGACATTGAACTGGAATTGACGACCCTTCCCAATAAAGCGAAGGAGCTTGCGGCTGTCTGGGTGGACTGGGGTCTGGAAGTAAGCGTCCTTGAGATCAATGGCCGTCATAAAGTCATGACTGCGAACCGCGGACATGACTATTCTTACATCCATCCTGAACTGAGTGGTGATGACATACCGATTCAGGGAAGATAGGTTGAGGATTGGATGGAAGCCTCCGGTGGTTTTGGTCACTACAAAAAGATGGCTGTAAAATCATGGAGTTGCTGGTGCCTCTTCTATTGCTCCTTTTGCTAAGAGATGTTGAACCTCGGATTCCAGTGCCTTGCCCTTCTCGGAGTCCAAGGAGTAAGACCGAAACCCAATGGGTTCGGAGGTGACTGGTGGAGGGGCAGCGAACGGGATCTTGTAGCCTTCGCTGAGGACGGTGAGAACCCAAGCCTTCGCTCCAATATCAATCCAGTCGTCCAACTTTTTGGCAAGGCAACCTCCAAATGGAATCCTCGAGGGGTGTGGGACTACTTGTGAAAATACGTACCCGTCTTCTTACGGCGGGTATTAGGAAGAAGTCCAGAAGTAGGTTTCTGATGTTGTGGTGCTCTTGGGTGGTAAGACATGTCCGTGTGACAAGTTGATAATGAAGACTGGTGATAAGAAGCAGCACCTACAGGATTGGGTCGGGAACCACGTTCCACCAAAGGAGTGCCTGTAGTTGGACGAGGCTTAACAAGCACCTGAGCTGCCGCTTGCTGGAAAGAAATGGAAGCTGCTTTATCTGCTACCCGAAGGGCTTTCTTATCCCTATCTTCATCGGAAAGGAAAGCAGAGTCAATTGCCGACTTTCTTAGGTCCACTTTGGTTGCTGACTTGAAAACCAGTGGGAGGCGAGAGAGGATCGCCTCCTGCCTCATGGCCTTCACATTGGTTAAGGCAAAAGCCGAATCCTTAGCCGTGTCCACCATGGCCAACTGAATGCTTTGAAACAGTTGATCAGCCGGTAGCTTGTCCTCTTGTCCAGGTTGTAAGGAAGAAAAGAGCCTGCAGAATGCTCCAATACTCCAAAACAGGAAATTCTGTGCCTTGTGTTGGCTCACTAAGACTCCTTCGATGCGAACCATATCTGCATGCTGGACCACCACCTGAGGCTCCTTACCCTTAGTGGTAAGGGCAAGAGCCAAGTCATTGTTTAACTTAGCTGCTTTCCCTGCCAATTAATGCCCACTAACAGCGTAGATCCTCCTGAACCTGTTGGACGGGTAATGGGCAAGGGACGGCCAATAGATCCCTCAGTAGCAGAGATAAGAGCATTGGTGGCAGCATCTAGGGACAAATACATAGGCTGTGCCCTAGTAAATCTAATGTGTTTATCCTCCACAGGCCTGACTTCCCCTGGTGGAGCTGGACGGCGAGCCTTTTGCGCATACCCAAGCGTCTTCGGAAAACAGCGGGCAATGTAGGACACCATAGTGTGAAAGATTGGGGGGTAAACTGTCGTATCGCCCCATCATCTGCATTGGCTCTTGCACCAGATTCATCCTCCAAAAAGTCTCCCCAGAGACCCTCAGGGGCCCCAGTGGAGGAAGCAGCTAGAGATGGACCCAGGATACCTGACTGGGGAAGTGGTGGACAAGGATCCTGTAGTGGTCCAACCAAAGATATTGGTGTTGCAAACTGAGGGTGTAGGGCGACAGGTTGGATCTGAGCATGGTGGTAGGAGGCACTGGAGGAGGTGGCTGTGTGGCTTGGAGTTCCTGTGTCCCTTGTGGACCAAGGGAGGGCATGATGGCTGACATGCGTGGGCTGTGTGGGCTTGACCGAGTCCTCAATCAAAATGCCCTGGTGACTCACAGCCTGGCCCTCACCCAGGGCCTGTGGGCGGGTGTGTTGGTCTGTAAATGCACACCTGTCCCTGCTCTGATCACGTCCTGAAGAGCCTTGACGTGGTGGAGCCAGGTCTCCCCCCACCAGGGCATGATCGCTTTATCCTCCATGGAACATCCTTGGGTGGCCTAGAACATTTACCCATGGAGGGAGCAAGGGAGGATGGTGCCTGAGCTAAACCTAAATCACCCCCAGACCTCTCCTGCCCCTGGTTACCCCCCACTGGCACATCAGCTAGGAATAACTGCATACTCTGCCTTGCGTCGAGGCCGGAAAGGGGGTTGGTAGTGGACTGCATTGCACCTTGAGCCGAGGGTAAGAAGGTAGCTGGAAAAGAGGCAGTATTAGCAGCTAACCTACTCTCTATCTCCTTAGCCACCAATGCAGACAACATGGCAGGGAGAGAACCTTGTTGGTTGCCTTCAGAAAGACCCAGGAAAGAAGCAAACCACTTGAATAAGGTAGACATGTCCCAGGGAGAATCCTTAGAAGAACTGGGAATTTGGGACACTGAATAATCCGGTCCCACCGATCCATGCACGAAACCACTGTCTAATCCCGAGGGAGCGGGTGACTGAGAAGCGTCACGCGAGACAGGGAAGGAGGTGGGATTGGTCCCAGCCCTTACATTCCCTGAAGAGAGGGAAGATTTCCTTTTAGCTTTATATTCTCGCCTCTTCTGCAATCTCTGCTGGTACTTAAGGGCACTGAGAACCAGCTTGGAACTCCACTCAGCACACTCGTGACACCTATTGTTTACATCACAGAAACCATCACGACAGACAATGCATACAGTGTGTGGGTCGTTGTGGGCACTCCCAAGAACCTCCCTGCAACCAGAAGAAGCACAGACTCTCCTGGTGAAATGCGAAGACGAGGAATGATGAGACGAAGGCAAATAAGAGCCATATGAGGAAACAGTGTTGTGTTCCTGGCTGTCCACCTATCCCTGGCTGTCCTCCTGCGAACTGTGCATGCTCAGAAGCGAATGTAAACAAACAAGGACTCTCTGATAAACGGAGCAGTTCTCACGGATCCTCCGACAGCATGGTTTCTTCTTCTTCTTATTTTGACCTGTAACACTTTGTATTGCTTCTTAGGTCCTCCTCTCGTTCCTCTTTTCTTCTTATTCACTTATTCACACTTTCCTTTTCAGTATTGCATCACTTTCTTAAGCACTTCATCCTGAGCTTAGGTTTTCTGTCCTTTTCTTTCCCTGATTTGCTTGCCAATGTGCTTTTGCTATTTTCCACTATTACACTTTTCACTCAACTTTCACTGCTCAGATCTTTTTTCCCAGCAACATGCCAAGAAAATTTTTGTGTGATGTATTAATTTCACTGCTTCCTCCTTACATCCATATACAAGTCCTAACACGGTACTTACTCCTCCGTTTTCCTCCTCCACTCTGCTATGTCACTCCTTTTCCCCAATGATCTCCACCACAGATGCTAATAGACTTTGCCTCTCCTCTTCATACCTGTCACAGGCCACTATCAGGTGCTCTATTGTTTCGTTTTCCCTTATACAAACGTTGCAGTTTTGGTCCTGCTCGTCTCTACTTCTCCCCTTCACTTCTAGAGTTCCAGTCCTTGCCTTGAACAGCAGCTTACTCCGTCGGTCTCCCCGGTACCAATTCTCTCTTGCGGGCTTTTGTTTTCTCTTGTACCATTTTAAAGTTGACTTTTCTGCTGCTCCTGCTTGACATTTTTTCAGGCCATTGGTGGGAATGCATTTCTTGATGTCCTTAACCCTCATTCTATCCCAATCATTGTCAAGATTTTATCTCCTCTTCCGTCTAGCTATTTCTTTTTTCCATGAGGATGTTGTTCTGTCCTCTTTTATCACCTTTTTTACCCATCTTTCTTCACTTACTCCATCAATTTTCTTCATGAATCCCATCTTGCCCTTTATAATTCTCTCCTTAAATGTACTCCAGCCCATTTCTCCCCTTAAGGCCTCGACGGCTGTGCATCTAGGAGCACCCAGTCCCCATCTGCCCATGGTGTTCTGCACCTTTTCTAGTCTTGCCTGGTCTCCTTTCCTGTACTCTGTTATTTCTGACCCGTACAGGCAGTATGGCACCGCTATCCCCTTCCACATACTCCTGCCTACCTCGTATTTATTAATAGTCCTGCTGCCTGCGTTCGATCATGATCATGCCCACCATCCTCCTGGCTTTTCCTTCGTTTATTTTCCTTTATTTCTCTCCTCCTACTCCTTCTTTGCTGACCTCCAATCCCAAGTATGTGTACTTTTCCACTCCCTCTATTATGATGTTTCCTAGGACCCACTGGCTATTGGCATTGTTGTTATATTATATGGCCTTACATTTCCTGGCACCGAATTTCATCTTCCACTCCCTCCCATACTCGTTGGTAATCCTCAGTAGCTCCTCCATATCTGCCTCGTCTTCTGCCATGAGTACGATGTCATCTGCGTTCACTAAGCACCCAAGTTTTCTGTCTCCTACTCCTACTCCTTTTCTGATTTTCTGATTTTCACCAGGAGTTCTTCTAAGTAAAAGTTAAACAATGTTGGTGACATCACACATCCTTGTCTCACTCCAACATTGTTCTCCGTCCAGTCCGTGGTGGTGTCTCCCAATGAGAATTTTACCATATTTTCATTGTGTATCTCCTTTGTCACCTCTGCCACTTTACTATCTATTCCAATGTGCTTTAACAATTTCATTAGCTTGCTTCTGTCCACTGTGTCATATGCCTTTTCAATGTCTATAAATATCAGGTACAGCTCTTTTCCTTGCTTCTTATTTCTGTTTATTATTTCCTTGAGAACCAACACATTTTCCAGCCCTCTTCTTCCTTCTCTGAATCCACTCTGTTCTTCTCACGCCTTGGATTCCTCTGCCCACACTTTCAGCTTTTCATTCAAGATTTTTCCAAATATCTTTGCCATGATGCTCATGACTGAAATGGTCCTATAGTTTTTTATTTCCTCCTCAGGTTTCCCTCCTCCTTTGTGAATCATTGTTACTCTGCTTCTTTTCCAGTCTTGCGGGATCTCACCCTCCTCCAGTATTATTTGGAACATTTCATGCAGGACATGTTTGAGTCTTTCTCCTCCATATTTTATAAATTCACCGAGTACTCCATCCGCTCCGCCTGCTTTTCCATTCCTTATGCCTTTTAGTGCTTTTTCCACATCCTTCAGTTCTATTGTAACACCTCCCATTTATTTGTTGTCACTGTATATTGTTGGGTCTCCCGTTTGGTCTTCTCATTGTTGGTCTGCACTATGTTCCTCCAGCATCCCTCTATTGCCGTTCTTATCTGTTCATCGTTGCTGGTTTCTCTTCCCTCTATCTTCAGCTTCCCTTACTGGTTGGTTTCTCTACCTCTCAGGTTCCTCCGCAGTCTTTTCCATCCCTCTTTCTCTCTTTCTCTTGGAGGCATCTCGTTCAGTTTCTGTGCCTGCTCCTCCTCCCATATTGCTATCTTCTTACTTATCAGTATCTGTGTTTTCTTCTTCTCTTTCTTATAGGTGTCCCATGCCTCTTGCCATGTTTGTCTTTACTGCTCCCCTTGCTGCGTCACCATTTTGCTCAGGTCTCTCTGCCTCCTGTTCTATTTTTTCCTGGTGCTCCATGCTTCTTCCACCTCTTTGTCCCACCATCCTTTTAGCCTTGTCTTCCCTTCTTTGAATCTTTTGTTTCCTCCACTTTTTCTTTGCTTATTTTAGTAATGTTCTTTTTATACTCTGTTCCCACTGGGTTATTGTTGCCTCCCCTTTCTCACTGCATCCCTGCATTTCTTCATCCAGTCTCCTGCTATAGGTCTCCCAGTCAGCTTCCGCTTTGCTCACCTCGCTCGTCCCTCCCCACCCCCGAACCTCATGAACCTATGATGCCCTCTAGTCCCCCAAAATATCTGCCAAAATTACAGGCATGCATATGCAAATTAGGACAGTTTTGGTTTTTGAAAATAGCAAAATGTTATTTCCCGTAAATTTACTCATAAATCACTGCGTGAAGGCTATTTATTGGCCCGTCACTTCACCTATTGCAAAACAGAGTACTGTAGAGGATTTATGTATGTTTTTCCTATGAAAGAATACAACAATATGCCCTCCCATGCTTGAAAACACTGGGGGGACAGCCATGTACAAGCGACCAGCAGCGTACACGGATCCGTGTTCATAGAGATTCGCCTTTTTCTTTGTAAACCAAGGGGGAACAGCCAGGAACAGAGGGCAGCCAGCACTGCTCCTGCCTGTCTATGACAACCTGGCCGTAGGAAGCCTCGCCGACACTGACCAACACAGGAGACGGTCAGAGCAAACTCTCCTGGTAGTGAGGTAACTCAGCTATAAGGCTAATATGAGAGACAGCTGGGCAGTAAACACAAGAAAGCACTGTAGAAAACTTGAGTCCGCAAGGTAGTGTGTCTCAAGAATGACAGTCACAGAGGATGAAAGTAGGGTTGCCATGAGTTGCCAGAGGTTGCCAAGGGTTAAATGCGACGTAAATTCTTTTGAATGTGGGATAAGACGGCTGGGTAGTAGGGAGCATTGTAAATGCTAATATAAGAAGCAGGTTGTATGTGAAACAAATTATTATTACACTTCTATAATTTCCAAAATTTTTCAAACACTGCCCTAAATCCTCCTAATATCTCTTCACATCAATTTGTCCTTGCTTTTATTCCATCACTGTAAGGAATCATCTTATTCATATTAAATAATGAATGTTTTCTCTTGGAACACAGGTTTGAGATGATAGCCACTTGTCATGAGCGACATATGCATGACTGTGTGAGCCGCGTTGGACAGACTCTGTTCCCAAGTCCTTTGAAGGTTTATCAGAATTTCCGTGGACGTCAACTTCTTGTGGCCACGGTTGACAATGTACCCTACTTCAGGGTGATCCGCTGGCCAAATGGAACAGTGGAGCCCGGCCAAGGGGTGGACTACAATGTCATCCATACCATCAGTCACTCTCTAAACTTTACGTGAGTCATTATTTTCATGTGGAGGGATTGGGTTCACTAGCAATAACTAGAGTACTTATATACTGAGATAGTAGTGAGAACTCAAAGATAGGACACCTTTTTTCCCAGCCGAGCAGTGCACACTGACCTCCTGCCCTGCCCATCCCTCAGAATCTCTTCTCCAAGTTCTCCTCCATGAAGACAAAGTCCACCTGGCCAGGCTGTGTAGCAGGCACCATCCAGCCTTTCTGAGATATTAGAAGAGGCTGCATGAAACTAAAAATGGACAAATGTCGTGATTGCAACATAGCACCTCATACCATAAAAAAAACAAAAACATTATGGAGGACTGCATAGCCCACAGTCACTCATTCCATATTATGGTTAAGGGACTAAATACATATCCCTGAACCATAATATGAAGGCATAAGTACTTAAAAGTAAAGAAAAATGCCGAATTAATCCCCTTCCCGTGGGAAGTTGGGGGTTTTGGGTGGGGGAGCATATTTAAACTACTACAACCGAACTTTACGACCTGCCTTTGCCCCCCTCGAGGGGGGCAACCCTTACCTTTACTGGACAGAATGTTGCCACGTCCATCCGCCATTTCTCCTCTCCAAATACTGGTGAGTGGTGAGCCGGGCAGGGGCAAACCGAGAAACAGCTGACCGCAATGCCTATTATACTCGTCGCACATACGAAACCAACATAAAAGCCTCTCAAACCAACTACTTGAACTCCGGAATATCTTACATTTAATACTCGATTTTCTTTTAACACTGGATCCCTTATAGCAAGGGATGGGTTGTTGGTGGTAGCGAGTGTTCTAAATGCTAATTGGTTCACGGATAGAGAAGCTCATATCCGCCAGGGTTACTTTATTTGGACAAACATACAAAGGTCATTAGGACAAGCACAGCACACAGAATAGGTGTTTGTGTGTGTATGCGTGTGTGTGAATGTTGTACTGTGTTGGTTAACATTTAAGTGTTGGTGTATATGTAGAACAATGTGTAGAAGTGGACAACAGGAGGACATGGACGGAAAGTCAGAGATAAACGAGTAACAAGAAGAGTTAACAATGAAGAGGCACAAGACGCGGACAACAGAGAACGCGACGAGAAACACGAACAATTGGATGGCACAGGAGACAAGGACAAGGGGAGACGAAAACATCTCATATGAAAACACTTATTAAGTTTGTGCTTGCAGCGCCACATTTTCTGTCTCACCGGAAGAAAGTATGCGACCTTTTGAGCGGTGGCTTGCTACAGTGTTACCTGCATCTATAGAACATGCGCAGTCGCCTTCTAAATGGCGGTGCCCCACACGGCGGCCATATTGGTGGCTTTATTTACAAAATATATATTTTCCCCGTAAGTAGAGCACAGAAACGCTTCATTTCAGGTAGACAACATCATTGCAATAGCTGCTTTTACCCCACAATGTCGTTGGTCTTCACGGCCTTCCCCACTACCAGGTGTTTTAATTTTGTTGAAGGGGAGAGGAATATTATCTGTTATTCCTTATCATTACCTGTAGACGCAGTATATGTTTGATCCGCCGGTAAAACTAGAGTAACACAACAGTATGTGATAGCTTGGAAAGGCTAGTAATGCCGTGGGAGCAATATTGGAAGCGTGTAGTGATTCTCCATAATTACCGTCATGGCCTTCCTGAAGGGCTTGAGGCTGCTCAGACAGACATCCTGAAGAACCTCAACAACAACAACCATTTCTCGTAATTATTCCAAAATCAATGGCTGTTTCATTAACAATCATTTTGGTCCCTGTTTTGGCTTTATAAGTCTTCCAAGACTATGTTAGTAGGTTAGTAATATGAATGAGCCACCTATTTTTTTTTTTTTTTTTTTTTTTTTTACATCAGAGGCCATAAAAGGAGTACAAAAAATGCCCGCTACTCGCTGCTCCTATAAAAGATAAAAGTAAAGAGTAGCCAAAACGGGTCAATTTCGGGTGGAGAGGTGTTTTGATACACTCTTCTTGAAAGAGGTCAAGTCATAGGCAGGAGAAAATACTGACGAAGGAAGACTGTTCCAGAGTTTACCAGTGAAGGGGATGAAAGAATGGAGATGCTGGTTAACTCTTGCATAAGGGGTTTGGACAATATAGGAATGAGCATGAGTAGAAAGTCGTGTGCAGTGGGGCCGCGGGAGAGGGGAGGCATGCAGTTAGCAAGTTCAGAAGAGCAGTCAGCGTGAAAATATCAATAGAAGATAGAAAGAGAGGCAACATGGCGGCGGAATTTAAGAGGTTGAAGACTATCAGTAAGAGGAGAAGAGCTGATGAGACGAAAAGCCTTAGACTCCACTCTGTCTATAAGAACTGTGTGAGTGGAGCCCCACCACACGTGAGGGGAGGGGAGGCGGTGGCTGAGTCGTCAAAGTAACGGCCTCGTGTTCAGGAGGACGCGAGTTCAATCCCCGCCCGGTACCACCAAGCTGGGATTTTTCAGCCGCTGCCGAGTGGCTTAAAACTACCCACATGCTGTCCAGAAGACCACCTATCAACCCGGACTCAAGATTCTAGGATCAAAGATGAGCTCTGGGAGGGCAGCATGAGCCAATGCAAGATGGCGCCACTATAAACACTCGCCTGCGCCAGAACGGGCTGGGCCGACCATCAGGACCTACCGGAAAGAAGCCTTGGACCGACCATCAGGATCCACCGGGAAGAAGCCTACCGGCGCAATAGGCTGCAATGTAAAAAAAAAAAAAAAAAAAAAAAAAAAACAATACGAGGGCAGACAAGGCCCCTATAAATGGAAAGCATCTGTGCAGGGGAGAAGAACTGGCGGAGATGGTACAGAACGCCCAGCCTCGAGGAAGCTGATTTAGTAAGAGAAGAGATATGAAGTTTCCAGTTGAGATTTTGAGTTAGGATAGACCGAGGATGTTTAGTACTGAAGAAGGCGATAGCTGAGTGTTGTCAAAGAACAGGGGATAGATATCTGGAAGACTGTGTCGAGTGGATAGGTGGAGAAACTGTGTTTTTGAGGCGTTGAAGGACACCAGGTTCTTCTTGCCCCAATCGAAAATAATAGTAAGGTCTGAGGCTAAGCCACCCTTGCTAAATAACCTTCCTCAGGCTAGGTATTCTGTATTGTCTCCACCAGTTTTTTTTTCCCCTGCCAAATTCTGTCCATATACAAGGGCACTGTTCACCCCCGTATGGAGTATGCATCACGTGTGGGGGCTCCACACACACACACACACACACTTTTGGACAGAGTGAAGTCAAAGGTTCTTCGTCTCTTCTGATTTTGCTAGCTGTATGTCTCCTCCCCTCGTGTGATCTCCCTGCACACAACCTCCTACTCTTGCTCACTCCTCTTCTATCCATATCTTTTGTGCAAGAGCTAACCAGCATCTTCATTATCTCATCCTTTTCACAAGTAAACTCTGGAGCAGCCTTCCTTCATCTGTATCTCCTCCTGCCTAAGAATTGAACTCTTTCAAGAGGGGAGTATCAAGCAGAGGTGGGCGCCGTACTGAAAAATCAGTAGTGCGGTTGCGGTAGTGTGGTACTTTTTCCGGAGTAGTGCGGTTGTGGTAGTGTGGTCCCATTTTTTTATTTCCCAGTGCGGTACGCGGTGTGCGATACTGCGGTAGCGGTAGTCACTAGTCAATAAAAAAAAAAAATACTTCAGTGCCTATCCTGGCTATCCAATGACTAACTAATAGCTTGTGAGATACAAAAAAATAAATGAGGACTGGGGAGGGAGAGAGGGAGGTAAGGGAGGAGAAAGGGGGGACAGGGGAGTAGAGGACGGGAAGGGTAGGAGGGGCAGGGAAGGGAATGCAACTTTCCGAGGGAGGAGGGAGGGAACAGGGAATGGGGAGGAGGATTCGGCGTCTTGTGAGAGATGAGGAAGTTGGGGGGTGGGAAGGAAGGAAGGAAGGAGGGTGGTGCAGCTGTAGGGATATGGGGGAGTGAAGGGGAAGGGGAGGAAGGGGAGGAATATTCTCCAGCGTTTGAGCGAAAACGAAAGACTACTAATATAGGAAAGTCATGACAGGAAGAGTGAAACATTATTCAAACTGTCCAACATATTAAGACGAAACACATCAACTGCAATTGTTAATAGCGGCTCCCGTGGGAAAGCTGTAAGCCCTGGTGTCTCATGCCTCAGTGAAGAAACCACGTGGAAATTTCATCGAGGAGATACACACACACACACACACACACACACACACACACACATAATACATACATACATAATAATAATAATAATAATAATAATAATAATAATGATAAATTATTATTATTATTATTATTATTATTATTATTATTATTATTATTATTATTATTATTATTATTATTATTATTATTATTATTATTATTATTATTATTATTATTATTATAATCAAACAATATTGATCTTGGCTACATTGAAAATAGAGATTTACATAGATTTACATAGAAAATCAGACCACACAGACCCCATGGTCCAGACTAGGTGGTCTGTCCTTAAACCTAAGTGATTTTACATTAATCAGATGGCTCCAAAACGATGCATTTCTACTCTAGTTGATATTAAGTTGAAGGAAGTGACGGTCGAGCTTATTTTTGAAGGAGTCAATCGTGTTACAGTTACACTGAGAGAGAGAGAGAGAGAGAGAGAGAGAGAGAGAGAGAGAGAGAGAGAGAGAGAGAGAGAGAGAGAGAGAGAGAGAGAGAGAGAGAGAGAGATTTACATAGATTCACATATCAAATCAGACCACGCAGACCCCATGGTCCAGACTAGGTGGTCTGTCCTTAAACCGAAGTGAGTCTACATCAATCAGAAGGCTCCAAGATGTTGCATTTCAACTCTAGTTAATATTAAGTTGAAGGAAGTGACGGTCGAGCTTTTTTTTGAAGGAGTCAATCGTGTTACACTGGACCACTGACGGTGGGAGCTTATTCTATCCTCGCAATACAATGTTGGTGAAGAAAAATTTGGAGCAGTCTGAATTTACTTGTCTATATTTGAGTTTTATGCCATTGTTCCTTGTACGCTAAGTGTCATCGATCATAAACAATGTTGATCTGTCTACATTCGTGAAACCAGTACGTATTTTAAAACATTCGATCAGTTTTCCTCGGAGGCGACGTTTCCCAAGAGAGAACATGTTAAGGATGGAAAGCCTTTCTTCGTAGGATTTGTTGCGCAAGGAAGGGATCATTTTTGTTGCCCGACGCTGAACACCTAATTTAGCAATGTTCTTTGCATGGTGGGGAGACCAAAACTGTACCGCATATTCCAAGTGGGGTCTGACTAAACTATTGTAGAGTGGAAATATTACATCTTTATTCATGAATAAAAAGTTTCTTTTAATGAAGCCCAACATTATGTTCGCTTTATTTGCTGCATTGATGCATTGCTTTGAGAATTTGAGATTTGATGCGATTTTGACCCCAAAGTCCTTAACGCATTGAACGCTTTTGAGTTTAACGCCCCGCATTTCGTAATCGAACTTCTTATTCCGTGTTCCAACTTGAAGGACCTGGCACTTGTCTACGTTAAAGGGCATCTCCCATCTATCCGACCAAGTTGAAATTTTGTGCAAATCCTCTTGGAGGCTTTGCCTGTCTTCGTCAGTGTGAACCGAGTTACCAATCTTTGTGTCATCTGCAAATTTACTAATGCGATTATTGAATCCAACATCCATATCATTGATGTAAATAATGAAGAGCACTGGGCCAAGAACCGAGCCCTGAGGGACGCTTCTAGTGACCGGCGCCCACTCTGAGTTAAATCCGTCAATCACCACTCTTTGTTGTCTGTTGCTCAACCAATTCGCGATCCATTGGTGTACGTGACCATCAATACCTATTTGCTTTAATTATTTTGTCAAGTAATTTATGATGTGGGACTTTATCAAACGCTTTCTGGAAATCAAGATAGACTACGTCCAGTGATTTGGTTGCGTCATAAACTGAGAAGAGGTCGTTATATAAGGTCAATAGGTTTGATAGGCAGGATCTTTTATTACGGAAGCCATGTTGTGAATCCCCAATTAATGATTGGCTTTCAAGGTAACTCACAGTTTTGTCTCTTATTATGCTCTCAAGTAGCTTACCTACAACTGAAGTTAGACTAATGGGCCTGTAATTACCTGGTAATTTTTTTGTCTCCTTTCTTAAAAATCGGCGTCACGTTAGCCTTTTTCCAATCCGAAGGGACGATTCCTTGTCGGAAAGACATATTGAATACGGTTGTGAGGGAGGAGAGTATTTCGCTCTTTGTTTCTTTGAGCAGAGTAGGATATACTTTGTCAGGTCCAGGAGTTTTATTTGTTTTTAAGTGATTGGAGGGCTTTAAGGACTTCATCGGTTGTTATTTCAAAGTTAGGCAATGCATGCTCGGGATTTACATTAGTACTGGTGTTGGTGGTCGTGGTGGGAGGACTGTTAGTATTAAACACCTAGGAAAAGTAATTGTTTGATAGGTTTGCAACGTGTTGGCTGTCAGTCACTATAGTGCGGTACGCTATGTATTCCCGTAGGATTTGGTTGCTAAAATTGATTTTTTTGCTTGTTTGGACTCGGTAGGGACCAGACTTTCAGAAAATGAAGGGGTTCAAATTTTCCTACCCCTCCCACCCTTTTTGGGGGGTCACTTCCGTTTTGGCCCCCCTGGAATGGACTATGTCCCTATTTCCACTGTTTATTGACCGATTTCAGTAATGGAAGAGTTGTTTTATAGGTTTTAAAGTGACAGGAGCTAGATTATGCTACTTTCAGATCAACCGGAAGTGCCCTAAACAGACTTCCGGTTCACCGGATGGCATTTAAATGAGGAATAAACTTTGTGTCAACTCAGCATCACTTTAATAAAATTACCACAGGGTGACCTTTATTGGCTTTAACAAAGTTAGTCATATAGGTACATTACAGTCAAAATACCACTTTTTAATTATAGTCAGGCTAAACCTAGACATGGGTAAAAAGAACATCTGGTATAGAAATCCAGTATTCATTTCAACCACAAGCAAGGTAAGGAAAACCACCTGAATTCGATAGCTTTAGAGACCCTCAAAAATGGGATTATATTGGCCTATATTAGACAACACAAATCCATGCCATGTTTCCTACAAAAGGCATCACCCACATTCCTTTGATATGACCCTACATCTAGGTTTAGCCAGACTTTAGATTCACTTTAAATGTCATTGACGTAGTCGCATTGCCTGTAGCAATATTTTGGTCACTTAGTTATGGATTACATTAAATTCTACACTATTGTTCCTTGCTCTCTGTCTACACAAAATCAGGGTAGTCTAATCCTCATCAGAGTCACTTTCTCGTATTTTCTCCAGAATTGTGTTCACACAGTCTCCGCCATAGCATTTGCAAAGAGGAGTGCAAGGCAAACCATTTTTAGAGCAACTACATCGCCCTTGACATCCTGTTTTACATCCACATTTGATGAGTTCAATTACTGCCTTTGGGGCAGGAAGCGCAAGACATCTAACTGGAACGTACAGTCCTTTTTCCAGAGTCCATCCATTCTCTTCAAGAGGAGGAAGTTCTGGGCAGTTGGTCTGGTATGATTTATCTCGCATAGTCATGTAGTTGGCGCGGAGAATATGCGGCAACAATGTGGCACGAGTAGGAGGTAGCATCTCGCCCTCTAAGTTCTTTGACCGAAATAGTTCCCATCTTAAAGATGGCAAGGATATTGGACCCTTCAAACTATAGACATGACACACAAAATGCTCCAAACCCTTGACTTGAGCAGGAAGCTCATTGCTCTCAAGCTCTGCAGGAATGCAGCGTTCCCCGAGTTCTTTGAAACAGCTTATGGCTTGATCATCATCTTCAAGCTTGAGGTAGGCATCGATCCATCTCTTTTTGGGGATTCCAACAAATTTGCCTCCCAGTCAGCACCAGAGAAGTTGTGGAGTCCAAGAAGGCCTTGGCATTTATGGCGGCCAATTACTTTTAATCGTTCAAGTACATCGATCTCTCGTGCCTTGGTGCCCATACCAGTTGCAAACCTCAGGCAAGTGGGAGCAGCAATGCGTCCGCAAGATACCAGGTCAAGCAGCAGCAGCAGTACATCTGTATCTGGAGACCAAACGCACAGTTTGCGCATGATACCATTAGACACAGAAGCGAGGACCTGATGAGGAATCAAGGTATCAGCCTCTTCATGTGTGTGCTTCCTCAAAATCATGTCCCTTGATAACAGTATCGTACACAACGACCAGCAGGAAAGAGCTCTCCTTGGGAAGTATTCAAGCAGTCCCTGGCCAAGCATGCATGTGAGCTTTTTCTTTGTTGATGATGCAGATAGGAGTTCCTTTATGGACATAGTTAGTTTCATCTCTGGGTGGATTTCATATTCTACAGAAGTAGCTGCTCTCTTCCGCCGAGTTTTATTTTTTAATGACTGGTCAATGTATCTATCAAACACAACTCGACCCTCATCATAGTTAGCCATCATCTTTTCAATACGTTTGTTGAATGCATCCTGAAGATCTGACAGCTTCAGCATGGATGGTGTCTTTTCATCCCCTGAAGCACACCCATCGCATCAACTATTAGAACATTGATTGATGAATCTGGCACGTGTAGGAGCTCTGGCTGTAGTGCATCATCTTGGGGCTCTGTTTTGGCGTCTTCAACAGCATGCATGAAACTTGCTTTGTCTGTTGGGATGAATAGTGACCCATCAACAGCGCAGAGGGACCGAGGCATGGTAGACATTTCATATTCCCCTATTGTCTCCTCAAGTTTTGGTACTAAACTTGGTCTGCTGGCTTGAATGATAAGAAATCGCCCAAGCAATTCACGCTCTTCCCGCAACTTGATGACCTTATCCCCTACTCGTACTTTTACTTTTTCCATCCAGTTAGAGAAGGCCTTCAGTTTGAGTTTATTCATCTTGTCCCAGAGAGACACTGGATGTTGACATTAACCGCTGAGAAACGAACTCCTCAAAGCACTTCTGTCCCTTCTCTGTGAATTGCAGAATGTCTTGTTTTGCCTCATTTGACACAAGCGCTGACGATGCCAGACTCTTCAATGGTGTGTTTACTTTAAATGGATTGCCTTCACAGTGCAGCTCGATTTGCTGTCTAATCTTAAGAGCATTTGCTCTTGATCTCAGAGCAATCTCTCCTGAGAGCTGATAATGTTCTTTCCTCACAGAAGATCTGGAAACTTTGGGGAATCCATTGAGGTACTGATTCACTAGACGAGCCAGATGAGGTGTGGTAGTGACTAGTCGATCCAGAGCTGCTTCATCTCTACTGAGTCCAACCATGCCACCATGTCCCTTTAGCGTCTTTATCTCCTGCTCAAGAGCCTGATCGGTGAAGAGACGGGTGAAGGGTATCTGATTTTGCCACAACAAAGGCACCAGACTTCAAGGCATCCCACGTCTCTGGGTCATCTTCTTCAAGCGCATTCATTTGTGCTAGGTGAACAGGCATAAGTCGAGCATAGTTAAGGAGATCACGGGCAAAGAAATACTTGATGATATTCTCTAAAGATACCAGGTAACCTTCCCAGTCACCTGAGCGACAACAGCTGATGAGGTGAAGAAGAATCTCCACTTGGCCAAGGTATTGTAACAGGAACTGAGCAAACTCGCCAATGCCTTTGTCATCTTCACATGGCTTGATATTTCCTGCATACCATGACTGGATTTCTTCAAAGGTCTTTGCCATCTCTGGGTTGCGTTCGTGAAGTTTGTCCTTGAGAGCAATGCACTTGATTTGAACTTGACCTTTTTGGATTGTCGACAAGATGGCATCAAACTGCAACATCATAATTGCTAGACTGGTTGTGATATGGTACTCAATGCCTCGCTTATAAGCTTTGCCACCAAAAATCCCTCGGAGAGCAGCTGATGTGTATGCACCACTTTCAATCGCGCAGGTGTCAAGGCCACTTCCGTCAATCGTTTTACCAAGTGCATGCAGGGCAGCAAATGCAATGTGGAGGACACCAGCTCTAAGTATCCAGTTGGTGTTGCCAGTTGACTGCTGTATTTTCAGTGCACGAGCATAAAGGTCCAGATCAAGCGTTATTAGTGTCCGTCTCTGAGGACCAACAACGATGGCCGAGATACCCTGTGTTAACTGCAGGGCAGTATAGAGGGTCCCATAATCTGTTGGTGAGGTCTTGAACAATGGAGCAATCACCTCTGTGTTAGTTCGCACATGGTCATGGCTGTCAGAGGACTCTGATATCAGCAGGGACTTAGTTGCAGCCCAAGTTGGCATCACATCTTCCTTTGCCAATTTCTCTGGTTTACGCATTTGTCCTCTGACTGACAAAACTGAACCAGATTGACCCCTGTCCCTCAAAGCTTCAGACTCTTCATTGTCCTGTGTGTCTACCTGTGCTGTCTGAGGTTCAGCTAAGGTTTTCTCCCCATCGTCATCAGTTGCAAGGTAGTTGGCAAGTGCCCAGGTGTGAGTGAAGTCTGTGGAGAGAAGGTAATTACGCTTGCCAATCTTGTAGTCTTTGAATCTTAATGGAGTTGTCTTGATGATCGGCTCTTGCTGCAGCTGCACTTCAAATTTAAGAGGAGCTTGTGGTGGCATCTTCTGCGGTATAACGAGTGGTTCATTCATAGGCTGTCCATCTACATCCTGCTGGTTGATTACAATGACTGTGCCATGGAATGTTCCCTGTCCTGTTGGCGTGTCCTCCAACAGATCGATGTTGTCTATAGCAAACCAGATGTTCTCATTTTTCTTGATAAAATCAGGGAGACAGAATCCGCCCGCATTCTTCATTCGTTGAAGAACACACTGGTCAACATTTTTTTCTAACTCAAGGATCTTCTTGTAGTCACTCCCGATGTAGACATCTGAGAGGGTCTGGACAAGGTTCTTGTCACGTACTCTTGAATGGATAGCAAGAGGCAGTCCAATTGAGAGAGGTGTTTGGACAGTTTCCCGGAAAGTTTTATCAGTCTTTGGTTCATGCTTCACCTGACGATCAGTGCGAGTATTCTGGACCAAAAACTGGCATGCAACATCGACTGTCTTGTCAACCTCTTCCTCCCGCACTCCAGACACCTTGCTCACATGACTGCCGAAAAGGAGGTGGCTCAGAAAAAATTGTAGCAAAGAGGGATTGTCGAAGTTATCAAAGCTACCTGTGAATGACCAACCCCGCTTTGATATCATCTCTTCCCGTAGCAGGCTAGCAGCATTCACAAGGTTACTAACTATCTCACCATTATCCATCACTGAAAGCCTAAGGTCTACAGCTTTACTAACTGCTTCTGAAAGGACAAGATTTTCTGGCTCATTCCTTCGCACTGAGCTGACAAACTGAACACCTGAAGCCGCCCAGTTATCAACCTTTTCAGATACTTGCGATAGTTTTTAGTCTCATTAACATCTACGTTATATCTATCTAAGATTGACAAGTAAGCGTCATTCACCTCAGCCATGTTGAGCGTAACATCATCGTCTGTAAGAGTGTTTTGTATGGCGAGGACTAACTGTTCATCACATAATGAGCGAATAAGTGGCACATTACCAAGATCAGCTTTTGCAGATGTGCGCTGTGCTGACCTCAAGCATGACCTGTGGTAATACTTTTCGAGAGCTGAAGCATCACCGGGCTCCTCTAGATCGGCTACGCAAATTCTGACTGTGTCATCAGTGGTCAGCTGCTTCACTTCAATCAGAGTTATTCCCATTGCATCAGAAAGTACGCGGTGTAACGGCTCTGATCCACCCTCAGGGCAAAAAGCACAGGAAGAAAACATGCACACCTCCTCCTTTGGGAGTGACCTTGAACGTTTAGGTCGCACAAGTCCTGTTGCACTTGAAGGGCGACCAGGTCCTCGACTAGCACTGGGGTATGGAGATTCAGTTCGGGATCGCTTTCCCCGGAGTCGTTCAATCATTCCCTTGTTTACGATGGGTTTGCGGCACTCGCTGTGATAATAAACAGATTTGAGTTCCAGCTCATTCATGCCAGACAAGTGGTCAGTCAGGTGCTGAATATCACTTTGACCTAGGGACACTCTCTCCTGGCAGCACTTTAGAAGGTCCTTTAGCATATTTGGATCATTTAGTAGATTCTTGCCAGGGGATGCCCCCTCTTTGCAAATCAAACACACTTTGATATCCTGTGACATCTTCCTTAGCACTTGCAGTTCACCATCATCCAGCACAAGAGTTTCAGTTGTGAGCAATCTGTTAGTGAGCCTTGAATCTTCTCCATATCTACATCATGCACATATCTGAAAAAAGATGGAACGTTTGTCAATGAATTACAAACTTAAGAGCAATGACGTTTAGTTTGAGGGGGAGTCAAAAAGGACCTAACACCTAGAAAGTGACCTAGATGTGGTTCGATTGCTTTCAAAGTGTGATAAATAAACTCGGCACACTGAGAAACCTGTAAAACAAAACTAACATTATGAAAATTGTTCATCAATTCAGCGGCATAGGCGCACTGACGATTTTGGGGGGTCCCAAAGGGAAAATGACCCCCCAAGGGTAGTGGAGGGTAGGGAAAATTTGAACCCCTTCGGATTCTGACAGTCTGGTCTCTACAGAAGCTGAAAAAGCAAAAAAATCAATTTTAGCACCTAAATCCTACGGGAGCAGTTTCTCGTACATAGCGTACCCACCGTCGCTGTTTGTTAAGGATCCAATTCCACTCCTGATCGTCTTTATGTTGTTTATGTAACTGAAGAATGATTTCGGATTATTTTTACAGTTGGCTGCAATAGTTTCTTCATATCTACGCTCTGCCTGACATACTATTCTTTTTACTCGTCGCCTGGCATCATGATAAAGTCTAATGTTTTCGGGCGTGCTTTGCTCTTTCTTTAGTCTGAAAAACAATTTTCTCTCCTTGACTGAGTGTTTAATTTCGCTATTAAACCAAGGTGGGGTTTTATTAGTGTTACTTCACTTCTCACACCAAGGGACGAATGTGTTCTGCTGAGTGAGTAAATGATTTTTAAAGCTTAGCCAGGCGTCCTCTACATTACCGTCATCTGATAGTTGCATTTTCGTTGGATTTCTACGAAGTTCGTTCTTTTGAAATTGGGCACCTTTACTTTATTTTCAGTCACTGATATTTGATCTCTAATGTCGACGAGCACTAATTTATCATCGCAAGAACCGAGGTGTTCTCCTACCGTGACATTACTGACTAGGTTATCTTGGGTTGGTTGAGTTGGTTCAGAAACCATTTGGCTTAGATAATTTTCTTCTAAAAATTCGATCATTCTATGTGACTTGCCTTCTGTACCTGACAGTGTCGCCCAGTCGATATGGGGGAGGTTAAAGTCTCCTAATATCAGTGAGTCGCTGTTATTAAGTGACTGCTTTAAAACGCTACACATTTAAAGATCGACATCGAGTGATTGCCCCGACAGCCTGTAGGTGACAGATATATTTAAATTGACCTTTGCAATGTTTACTCGCAAGCACAAATATTCAACGTTACTGTGGGTTGCAAATAGCTTTTGACAAAAAGGGCGACGCCACCACCTCTACGGTTTACACGATTTTTGTTGAGGAGTCTGTAGCCATCTGTGTTGTATTTTGTATTTAAATCAATATTTGTGGTGTCGATAAACGTTTCGGTTATAGCAATTACGTTACAATTTTCTGTCAGAGCAAGACATCTCAGTTCATCAAACTTGTTTCTTAGGCTACGCGCATTGAAACTAGGGACTCTTAGGTTATCTTGAGGCTTGGTATTAGAGGTGGAGGCACTGTCGGGTTCAAGGTTACGAGTTTGTTGCGATGCTTGGCGTCTGTTTACACGGGCGGGGTGGAGGGACGTGGCTGAGAGTCGTTTTTTGATCGGATGTCACGTACTGCGTCGTTGAGGAGCCTTCCGAATCTGGCTGCCCCGATGGGGGACAGATGCATTCCGTCCCTGTGGAAGAGTTTACTCTGGTCGTTGAAATTGTCCCAGGCGTTAAAGAACTCAACGTCAAGCTCTCTGCAAAGAGTCTGTAAGCGCTTCTTGAGGCTGAAGGCCTTGCTGAAGAAGTCACTCTCATCCCACGTCCGTGGTAGAATTCCTGAAATCAAAATATTAGGGGATTTAGACTCATACTGCTGGATGGGCCTACGGTACTTGTCCAGCAGTTCCTCAGACCGGGTCGTGGTGACGTCGTTCATACCTGTATGGAGAACAAAGAATGAGTCATTAGAAGCCTCAACGGAGAACTCGTCCAGGGCAGCTGTGATGTGGTCAACTCCACTCCAGGATAACAGTAGTTACGCCTACGGCGGGGGACTCTTCCACATAATTCAACCACCTGATGGCGAATCATAGAGTCACCGACCAAGAAGGTGCTCTGCTCCTCGTCCTCCTCCTCCAGTATGGCAAATCTGTTGTGCAATAAGTAGGATAAATGGCTCTAGGGGCGGGTCTGGCTCCTTCTCTCACGGGGGTGAAGCCTTCAGCGTCAGATGCAGCTCTACCGTTCCCCTGTGACGTGTCTTCTTCGGAAGGTGGCTGGGCATGGAGAGCAAGTGCGGCGGGTGATGAGGCGTCACTTGCAGCAGGGGCGACGAAGTTTGCCTGGATAAACTCCTGCAAGGTTTCAACAGAGAGAGAGAGAGAGAGAGAGAGAGAGAGAGAGAGAGAGAGAGAGAGAGAGAGAGAGAGAGAGAGAGAGAGAGAGAGAGAGAGAGAGAGAGAGAGAGAGAGAATGATAAAATAGAGAAGTTACAATGAAGTTAAAAAAACATATATAGTATGCACTATGGTCTATGTTAATGTTATGCATCAAAGAAACTTTGTACGGGACATGATACTGAGCGGCGATCATGTTAGTGCTTGCTTGTACTGTTGCACACTGCCATGTACAGTCATCGTCAGAGGCAGTCATGGCGCACCGCCTTGGGTTGAGTGACAAACAGATTTACTTTGAGTTATTTATTTACTATCTAATTTTGAACAATAACTGAGAAGTCAGAGTGATTGAATCACTGATTCTGATGACTGATATCGATTGACTGATTGAGTCCGATTCACTGTATAAAAAAAAGACATATCTGTGAGCATGCCGCGCTGCAAATGTCTTCGATGGTTTTCTAAGTACCGCAAAAGTACCGCAGGATTTTTTAGTGTGGTCCACGGTAGTGCGGTATTTTCAGAAAGTTTGCGGTAGTGCGGTACTTTTTTGTGACGCGGTACTACCGCACTAAGTACCGCACCTGCCCACCTCTGGTATCAAGACATCTCTCCATCCAAATTGACCTTACTTTTGGCCACTCATTTCTATTTCCTTTCATAGGAGCATTTCTTAGCATACGTTTTTGTTTTTATCTTTTTCGACCTGAAGCTGCTGCTTTTATTGCAAAAAAAAGGAGACCTGGATTTTACGCTTTTCAGTACCACTTCCACGTACACTTCCATGTAAAGTAATGCTGGTGCATATACCTGAGGTATTTTGAATTTGTAATTTTGTTCGCTTGATAATGATGCCCACTACTCTATCGTTGGTGCTGAAGAAATCTTCCACATTCCCTGCTAGATTTCTTTAAACTCAAAATCCAATTCTATGCTTCTTCTTATTTACAAAATATGTCTGTCAGGCAATACTATGCAAGCCTCACTTGTCCTAACCTCCCTGAGACCTGTGACTTCCCATACAATATCTCTCAGTCCCTCCTGCCTTGGCGAAAATCTGATTTCATCTCTCCATCTGTTTCTTTGTTACGTAGCCTTGACCTTTTCTACAATATCTGGGTTACTACCCTGTTACTTAAAGTCTTCCATATGTTATCATTTCTTCAAATGATTTGACCTGCTCAAGTCCTCTTCTTATTCTTGATCGGCAGTAATACTTTCATCTTTCTGCCTCCCCACCCAGTATCCATCTGGTGGTGCCTGAGGACCGTGCGTGGGGCAGCCCGCTGCCTAATGGGAGTGTGAATGGTATGGTAGGTCTTGTGGCGCATCGCCTGGCCCACGTCGCTCTCAATGAACTCACTATCACAGGTGACTCATTCATATTACTAACATACTAACATAGAGAAGTGAGAAACAAAAAAGCTAAATGACGACATGAACCTCCTCCACTAAGGATTCATATATTATTTTTGTGAGGTTGTTATAATCGCAAGTGTAACGAAATAGAATACTACTGTCATTACTGTGGGCTGAACAGGCTCCACTAGTTGGAGGATATTCAGTATCAGTCGCAGCCTTATCTTGGTGGTACTGTGTGGTGCCTGACAGTAGTATTCCACTTTCTCACACATTTACTTTTATTCAGTAACTGAAAAAAAAAATATGCCACACAGTATCCTTAATTTTACAGCAGGGGTAAAAAAACCCTTTAACTCAATCTCCCCCCCCCCCCCTCCAAAAAAGTGAAAAGGATCAAATCGCCTTATTATTATTATTATTATTATTATTATTATTATTATTATTATTATTACTACTATTATTATTATTACTACTATTATTATAATTATTATTATTACCATTATTATTGTTTTATTTATTATTATTATTGTTGTGACAAGAACAAGGAGCAATGAGTATTAATTGGATAAGTTCATGTTGAGGAAGGAAGTAGGCAAGAATTGGTTCATGCTCAGGCCGGTGGATGAGTTTTTTTTTTTTCATCTTTCTTCAGGGGCCTGGTGGTCGGTCTAAGCCCATCATGGCGCAGGCAATTTTTATAGTGGCGCCAGTGGATCAAACTAAGCAGGGATGTAGCTGAGGCAAAGACAGTTGAAAGCATTTACCCATCGGCTGCGATTGGCACGAATTTGGCTTTCACTGGTAGCCTGGTAACATAATATACTTCCTCTGTGGTAGATAGTGGAGTGTTTCCCATGTGGTATTGATATGCTGGATATCCCCTCCCAAGGTGCAGGACTTTACATTTTTTTTCATTGAATTGTAGCAGCCACTTTTTGTTCCATTCCTGTAGCTTGGTGATGTCTTCTTGTACGAAATCCGCTGTCCAGGGGTTAAGAAGATAATGGGAAGGGAATTTCATGAATGACCTGTCTTCAAGAGCTGCCTAGTGTCGGCTGTCTGGCCCTCTTGTAATCTCCTCATATCCCTGTGTGATGATAATGATAAAACATAATGATAATAGAAATGCTGCTGTTGCTATACCAGGTTTATTTGTTAGATTCTGGCACCTAGGCAGGTTGGTTGGTAGCTTGACACAATCAGTTTCTGCAGTGACTGTAGAATCAAGATTTATTTAAAAATTTTGATTCTACAGTCACTGCTGAGTCTTATGGTGTCAAACAAAACTGGCTATCTCGTGTATGAGGTGAGCTATGGCATATAATAAAAAAAACATGTCTCACTCGAGCATGCAAGATGTGGTCCGGCATGATTGTGTGCGAGAGAGCGGTGCAGCCAATCAGCTGCAACTTTACCATCCTTCCTAGGCGCCAGGAGTCTAGCTAAAGTAAACTTGGTATAGTAGTATTAATAATAATAATAATAATAATAATAATAATAATAATAATAATAATAATAATAATAATAATAATAACTAGACGCATAGCACTCGGAGAGTGCACACCTCCGCCAAAGATCGTCATGAAAAATGGTATGGGCATCAACTGTGATCCTATGCATCATATGGAAGCATTTGTTTCGAAATTTGATGAAATTATATTTTTGAGGAAACTTTGACCTTGGATGAACTTTTCGAGGTCAAGGTCAAAGGTCAAGGTCAAGGACATGCAAGATGCATCATATAAAAGAATTTGTTTCGAAATTTGATGAAATTCTATTTTTTTGGAACTTTGACCTTGGGCAAACTTTTCGAGGTCAAGGTCAAAGGTCAAGGTCAAGGCCCTGCAAGCTGCATCTTTCCATGAGCTAAAATTTGAACCTAGTCTGAAGTCTCTACGATGACGAGAACCGAAGTTATGGCCAATCTGTCGTTTTGTGCAACCTTGACCTTGACCTTTGACCTTTGACATCAAATATTTAATGGGTTCTATTCTGGATGGACACGAAGCTTCCCTGAAAAATTGGTTGAGATATCCGCAAAATTGTGCACAGGAGACTGTTAACGAACAAACAAACAAACAAATAAACATACTGACCGGATCGAAAATATAACCTCCTCCAACTTCATTGGCGGAGGTAACAATAATACTAATAATAATTATAATAATAATAATGATAATAATAATAATAATAATAATAAAAGTAATAATAAATGATAATAATATTAGTGATCAATAATAATAGTGATGATGGTGATGATAATAATAATAATAATAATAATAATAATAATAATAATAATAATAATAATAATAATAATAATAATTTAGTTACAATAATGACTCAGGATTTTTTTTTTTTTTTTTAGATAATTTGGAATTACACCTATGTTTGTTTTCTTCTTGATTCCTTTGCGTGTCAGTCCTTTGATTATGTGCTGTCATGCATTCTCTGTTTAGTTTACACGAGTCACGACATTTTCACTGAACCAGACTGACCTGTTTTAATTGGTTCCATAATCTCGTCTAGTCATTCATGGCCCTGTTCATTTGTGTTCCATCGGGTATAAAATTGCTCTTTCTTTATTACAAGGGCGACAAAAAGAGTACAAAAAAAGCCCGCTAGTCGCCGCTCTCAACATTTCTTGCGGGTTGAGTTGCCAGGTGCCAATCCATTTTTTATCCCAAATTTTCTGAAACTAGCAGGGCATCACGGGGGACTATTAAATCCTTAGGGCTGTATTACAAGTCAAATCCGAGAAGTTTTGGGTCCCTACAGAGATATTCTTCCCAAACTCTTTAGGGACCCGAAACTTCTTGGATTTGAATTGTAATACCACCCCGAAACCGAACGTACTCTGTAGGGACCCAAAACTTCCCAGATTCGACTTGTAATACAGCCCTGAAAGCGAATTCTGTAGGGACCCCAAACTTCTCACGTTCAACTTGTAATACAACCCCGAAAGCGAACACTGTAGGGACCCAAAACTTCTCGGACTCGACTTGTAATACAGCCCCTCGGACTCGACTTGTAATACACCCCCTCGGATTCCACTTGTAATACAGCCCCTCGGACTCGACCTGTAATACAGCCCCGAAACTGAACTCTGTAGGGACCCCAAACTTCTCCTATTCAACTTGTAATATGTCCTTAATGTTGAGTATAATGTTTTAAGGAAGATTTCGAAAGTTAGTCATGAAACCCACACCAAAGGAAAAAAAAAAAAAAAGAGCATTAAACTTCGTCTGTAAGCTCTTCATTTTATTTCCTGCATTTCCGACCAGACGATTATGGTGCGGACTATAAAGGACAAAAAAAAAGCATTAAACTTCAACCGTAAGTTCTTAATTTTATTTCCTGCATTTCTGACCAGACGATTATGGTTCGTACCATAACTTTCTGATTTAAAGAATGTGTTTTTTTTCTGGATTTCCAGAACTTGGACAATTGGAATTTTTAGATCTTTCATTTTATTTTATTTCATTTCATTTATTTACTTCTTTTTACAGTAAAGGAAATAGCTCAAGGGCAAACATAGATAAAAAAAAGGCAGTTTGAATTTAGGGAATTTTGTGTGATATTGGTAATTGACAACCATGCCCCTCCACCCACCACCACACACACACACACACACACACACACACACACACACACACACACGCATACACAAAAGTTTCATTGGCCGTTTCATTACCAGAGCTGCGGACGACTGTGGTGGACTTCACGCAGCCGTATGTGCAGGAGGGAACAGCACTCATCTCTCGTGCACCTAAAGAGCAGGAGAAGTTATTGGCGGTCTTCTCACCCTTTTCTCTGGCGGTAAGCAGATGTTAACCCGGTAGCAGGGACGGGCCAAAGTTGTGGCTTTACCGTGTAGCAGCGACGGGCCAAATTTGTGCCATGATATAAACCCCCCAAAATAGATGATACATAATCTGATCACAAATGCTTTGATATGTATTATGAAATGGTTTGTGTGAGGGATGATTTTTTCCTCATTTTTCTCGCTTAGAGGGACCTTTAAGAAACATGATCCCCGCTGCCACCGGGCTAACTCATTTACTCTAAGGAGTCAAATGATCACCTGCACCATCATCATCATCATCATTATTGCCTGTGAGTTTTAAGAAGTTGAATCGTCACCTTCACCACCACCATCATCATCATCATCATCCCCCCTTCACTCTTGAAACATATCAAATTTACATCTGCACCAGCACTACCATCATCATTGTCATCATTATCATCATCACCATCATCGTTATCCCTCCTTATTCTAAATAGTCAAATCAACACCTGCACCAACACTACCATCATCATTGTCATCACTATCATCATCACCATCATCGTTATCCCTCCTCATTCTAAATAGTCAAATCAACACCTGCACCAGCACTACCATCATCATCATCATCACCACAAATTTCATCATCTTCACCATCACTCAAAAGTAACTGAACTGTGAACAAGTATTACTTCATTCCATTACAGATATCCTTAAAGAGCTTACTACTAGTATTAATAATATTGATCATTTACCTCAAAGCTAATAGATAAGAACTAAACAGTCCAAGGCTGCAAAGTGTCAGTGCGAGTCAGTGTGAGGTCATGTCTTTTCCCTCAATAGCTGTGGGCGGTGCTGTTCATGGTCACTCTACTGATGGGCATCCTGAGCTTCCTGTTGAGTCTTGGCCATGACTGCTGCACCACTGCCGTGCCTCCTCCCTGTACCACCCCTCCGAAGGCAGACCTGGATCAGCTTCCTGCCCTCTGCTCTGCTCAAGTAGTATCACTTTCAATATGCAAAACAATGAATGCATCATGTGACATAAATATGGTTAGTAGTGTGGCAACTTGCTCATATAAAAAGACATGTGATCGGACACAGATGCCGGAAAGAACACTATCCAAATATTGTTTCAACATCTTCCGTACTCTTGTGCTCCAAGGAAACTTGATGCCTGACTGCTCTTCACCCATCAGGGCATTTCTTTTTACGTGGTATGCCTTCTGCATCATATTATACGGTAAACAAAAGCTTTATAATATTTTTTTGTGTGTATGTTTGTGTTTACCAAGCTGTATTTAACTATAGTCGGTTCCACAAGAGCTGGTGGGACTAATCTTTCAAGGATGGACTCGCAGACTTAGCGTCACTGCTTGGGTGATGGTATTGCGTGCTCATTGGCCAATATTTAACTTGCTCTAACGTACATAAAATTGACTTTGTTTTCCAGCCAAAACCCTCTTTGAACTGTAAGGTGACAGATCGCACCGATAAAAACTAATGCAATAATATCTTTATTGATAAATATGTACCTTTTGAACTATTATCAATAAGTCTGAAATGACATTCATAACAAAACTGAGTTGAAACAACATGTAATCGGACAATATCCAGTTACGGAAGCGACTGTTAAGGCTAGACTTTTTTTTATTAGGAACTTTTTGTGCTAGTGCCTGACTACAGTCTCCACAATGTCATTCGCTAACTCATTTATTGTAAGATTTCTTGGTATATATTTAGTCCTGGCTTAGTCATAATGTGTAGTGATGGTACGTAGCCATAACGTTAACACTGGCCTAAGGCAAGAACCTTCTCTTTTCTTTCATCATGCTATCATTAATCCTGCAATATGTTCCCATTATTTTTGGGTAATAAACTAATAGCAGCCATAAGGAAGAGTGATTACAATAATAACCACATTTCTTTACCAATAGTGTTGATTTAAAGCGGTAACAGAGTGAGAGATAGTAGGGTATGTCATGGCAAACAGAATTTGCCGCAGGTTGGATCTAGTAAACAACAGCCAGTAAGTGGCGCAGAGACCGTCACCCAAGCAATGATGTCAAGTCCGTGATTTCATCCCTGAAGGATTAGCCCTGCCAGCTCTTGTTGAACCAACTACAGTAGTATAAACAAGGCAAGTATAGAGAAGGTATCGTCATACAGGCGGGGGGAAATCACTCGTTGGCAACTCCTATAGCCTTCACCCTTGGCCACGCCCCATCCTCATTGTCTGCCCAAACCGACGGATTCACACACCTCACTCCCACCCTGTTTCCTGACCCCATCATTAATTTTTACGAAAACCTGAGACCACCATCATCTTCCTGAGAAAATTCTGCATCACACAAGCATAAAATTGTAACAATAATGAGTAAACAAATACCGATCACGTGAGCGGCGAATCTGACTTGAGTAAACAAATGCCGATGCGAATGAACACCGTCACGGCTCGGCTTATGTTCGGAGGCGATTTTGACCCTATGTATATCTTTACCTCGGGACGTACCACACACCATCAGAAGCAGAAAAGCATGCAGATTTAGGATATGTTCTTATAAAAGTGATGCGACGAAAACCAGCTGAGTACTAAAGAGTTGAAGAAAAATAAGTGCAAGAAAATGTGTACTCCATAGTTCCCTTAACTCTGATTTTCGTATGTGTAATTTTTCATTATTGTTATAATTTTATGCTTGTGTGATGCATAATTTTCTCAGGAAGATAATGGTGGTCTCAGGTTTTCGTAAAAATTAATGTTAGGGTCAGGAAACAGGGTGGGAGTGAGGTGTGTGAAGTCGTCGGTTTGGGCAGACAACGAGGATGGGGCGGGGCCTAATTAGGCTCGAGGAAGGGGTGGAGCTTATCGAGACGCCAGCCAATCATCGTCCAGGATGAGATGCCGTGAACATTTCTCTCAATATTTTTCATTCACCGACAATTGCTTCATACGGTATATAACAAAAAAATCCACATCTTATTTTATTTTATTGTAGCAGTTTATAACAAAAAAAACATCCGAGAGGTCCTAATAAAAAAAGCTCATTTCAAAATTTGGTTCTTCACGTTCTATGAGAGTGACGATACCTCTCTATACTTGCTTTGAGTATAAAGTGCCTGAGTCACACTCGTGGGGTCCTGTCTCTAAATCTATACTTATCCAGCTTTTCCACAAATTGAAGCACACTCTTTGCCTCTACCACTTCTTGAAACTCATTCCAAGTATGTCTATTAATTGTCAGCCCCATTCCTCAAATCAAAATGCCATAAGCACCTAAATCAATCACCTTTGCTGACGCAGTAGTAAATTCATAATTAGACAGTAAGTATTTATATGAAAAACACTTCTAGGTCATAAATATAAAAGGATAAAATGAAAAACAATAACAAAAAAACTTCAGCACATGACCAATGTCTGTCACCGTTTCTCACTTTTCCGATGGCTTTCCTTTCCTTTGAAGCGCTGCCATCAGAAGAGTCTGCCTTACGTTTGGGAGACAAAATGAAGGCCTAAAGTCATTGAAAAAAGAACACAAACCAAAGAAAGCGAATCACAACAAAACAAAATGGCGTATAGCGGGACATGAGCTTGCCTTCTTCCTCAGTCAAGCGCCACGTTGCAACGAATTGCTACACTGTGGTTGCAAGCTAGTTCACACATGAACTCAGTAATTATGACAAATGTCATTAGTCGAAACAGAGATTTTTTAGTGATTTATGGAGGTTGCATCGTAACTTTGAAACGTCGTAGGTCGAGGACCTCGTAACCCACGGACCTCCTGTACAGTAATGCCTCGGTTTACGAGTGCCTTACTTTATGAGTGTTTTGATTAACAAACAAAAGCAAATCACTAAAAATGCCTTATTTTACAAGCGGTGACTTGGTGTACGTGCATCCTATTTGTACAAGTCGAAGACGCGAGCGTGGGTTCCCTTCGTTCACCACGAGACAAGAGCACTCGGAGCAGAATACAGTGGGAATGTGGTCTTTAATTTGTATATTTCACCTTTTGTTCTCCTATCATAAGGTAGGAGTTGGTCACCTTTTTTACTCCCCTTACCGCCTTGAACATTCAACTTTATTACTTTCAAATTATCCAGTCTTTTGTTGTGCTAAGCTGGTGCTAATATAGTTATGACTTTTTGTATTCCTTCAAGCTGTGCGCTTTTTCCTGTACAGCACCCAGAGAACAGCTGCATACTCTAACCTTGATCGTGCCTTTGACACACACTTTCCTAACCTATTCCTCATCCCTATACGGCAGTGTTGCTTAATATGCCGATCGTACTGTGTGAATACCTATTAAACGAGGGGTCTTACATAATGATTAAACCTTCACATCTGAGTTGAACCATGGGGTATTATTATATTTCCTACCATTGGGCAAGGCAATTGTGGTCTGGGTGGTCCTAGGGGTGGAGGCTGAGGTGGTGTTCATGGGGGATTGGGTGCTGGCCACGTGACGATGCTGGGTGTGATGCAGTTATTGTGTATGCCCCCAATATATTTATACATATACTTGTCTTTTTTTATACATTTGTTTTGATATACACACCCAGTAACTCACTTTAGATCGTATTATTCTTTTTCCATCAGCCATGTACTCTGGCAGCCTCACCTCATACCTCACCAAGCCTATTCTTGAGAAGTCCATCAACTCCCTGCAGGACTTGATAGATGCAACCCGCAGAGGCTTTGTGCCTGCGGTGCAGCCCACCACTAATCAGGAAGGCCTGTTCAAAGTGAGTCCTTGGTTTGTCTTTGTATTTTCGTTTTTTGAGACTACAGACACCCTGATGATACACCTGTACTTGTGAGGTCCTTTTATACCTGGTCAACTCATTATGGGATTTCAACAAGACTCTTCTAAAAAGAATCAGGTAGTGAATATTATATTGGATTTTTTTCTTGAGGCAGTACTGGTAATGTTTGAATTCCAGACCATAAAATACATTTGACCCTCAATTTAATGGAATAGCCAGTGAAAATGAAAAATATGTTTACATAATCAAAGAATAAAGACAATACATTTTTTCTCACCAGCAATGTGTAATTATCAACAGGAGTTTTAGGAAGGTAACCCCATAGAAAAAAAGAGAGAATCCAGAGGTAATGGAAGCACACAAAAAGTAAACAGGTTCACAAAAATGTCAAGCAACTTGGTCCTTTGAGGTGCCACTGGAAAGGCAAACTCCCACGACTCATCGAGTCAAGGCGAGGCTGCCTGAGCACTGTGCTGTCAGGTGGGTTGCTGGGGTAGGTGGCACACTTAGTCCACCTCTGACGGGAGTACTGTGTATGTGACGACCACCTTGATCATCCACCTGTTCCTACTCAGCCAGTCCTTCTAACCCCACAGCAGGTGGCGTGGGTGGAATACATTTGTGATACACAAGGGTGGTGAGCCTCGCATTCCATCATTACTCCACCACTTTAGAAACCACGGAAGTCTCGGGAAACAGTGAATTGTTTATGTAGTTATTGCACAGTATGACATTCTACATCAACACCACTGCACACTATATTCCATGTAGTATATACACCGTACTACATGAACACTCAGGAAAACAGTGAAATGTTCATGTAATTATCACATAATATAACGTATTGCCTCAACACCACCACACGCAATGTTTCATGCAGTACATCGTACTGCATCAACACTGCACGGGTTAAGAGTGAGATATTGTCAACACTGTCATAGTAAATCCATACTTGATGACTGGATCAGAGTGAGACAGTTCCTACAATCTCATGGTCAAGCAACACTTAGCAACCGAAACTTGTGTGACAATGCCTGCAAGTTGCTGGTTTTTGTTATACATAATAATTAAACAACAGTAAGAGTACTACTTTTTTCTTTCTTTCAGAATGCTAATTCAGGAATTTTTCATGAACTGTGGGAGTTAATGGATCCAAAACGGAGCTTCCCAAAGTCTGGCCGGCAAGCCATGGAAAAGGTAGGCCAGGTATTGCAGGGACTCCTAGGGGCAAACTGGATTGTTTTATATAGTCTTCATCCAGTGAAGTTATATAATGTTGGTTTTGTCTGATTAAAAAAAAAAGTTAACTAAAGTGTGACGAGCTTTTGCATGTACTTTGCGTCATATATACAGTGGACCCTCGGGTCGCGAATGCCTCTCATCTCGAACAAATCGGTTCACAAACAAATTTTCTGAACAAATAACGTCACGGGTGACAAACAGTGTCTCGAGCTACGAACATGCAAGCCGGCAACATTGTTTAGTATTGAGTTTCTCTTTTTTGTGGAAGTTAGGTGATGCAGACCCCTACAAATAGCAAATTTCCGCAAATGTTTGGTGCACCCCCCCCAAAAAAAAGCCTCTTGACTCACAAAATAACACTGAGCAATTTTACGCAAACTGTACCTAATAAAGCATTTCCGGTACCTGACAACTAATGGGGAGCATACGCCTGGGGAGCATCGCTTCAATCACTTGCTGCCTCCACTCCCAACAGTCTTCCTGAGTAAGCTCCCAAGCAGCTGCCCTGTCCATCTCAAGTCATTCCCGTCAGGATCGGTCAACTTGTCCCAGCCTTGAGTTACGTGGGCATTCCCCTGGTCTCCTTCACTCAGGGTTGTCTCGTGCAGAAACAACCCTTTGAGCAGGATCAATCCATTACTTGAGAGCAGCATAAAATATCATAAGTAGCATTATTCATCAGATATATGTAGTACATACTATAAACTGTATGGTAATTTACATAAACCTCCTACAGACACAGTCACTGATATCTCACTGTTGGGTCCTCACCTCGAAGGACCTGCAATTTTCTTTTTCAACTTTAGGTGCTTGAGTATATCATACTATGCAGATTTTTTAGTAATAAATTCTTCTTTCTATAAAAATCAGGTGATAAATATATGAAATGTGTATATAACATATTTGATCATAACTGCAAGCAGCCGTTCAGCTGTTAAATAAACAGGTCCTGTTGGCAACAGGGCTGGACAGCACCAGTACCAGTAGTGGTACAAACAGTCCTGGCTGTACAACACAGCAATGGGGCCAGATCACTCAGTACCAGTAACAGTGAGTATCACTGGTACAGTATTAAGTTTTCTCGATGCTTACAGGTCATCATGTACGCATGTGTAGGCATGTAGGTGCCTGTCAGTACCCACCAGTACCTGCACTGAGCAGTCTGATACCATTACCGTGTTGTATATCTGGTACTGTTAGTACCAGTACTAGTACCAGTAACGCCAGTACTGACTACACAACACAGTGAGGGCACCACACTGCTCAGTACTGGCAGCAGTGGGTGCCGCCGGTGCAGTATTTGGTATTGCAGCTATGATACGGTGCTTATACCCATTTCATATTTTTATCACTTGATCTTTATAGAAAGTATCATTCATTAGTGAATAATTCACATGGTTGGGTATGCTTAGCCAACTGAAGTTGAAAAGAGAGTGGCAGAGACTTTGGGGCGAGAACCCAACAGTTAAGTGAGATTTCAATGACTACGTATATATTTGTAATAAGTTTACATAAATTTCAGAACAGCTTATGGTACGTATAGCTGATGAATGATGCCACTTATGATACATTAAGCTGCTTTATTCATGTATACATCACCGTTTCATCAGGAACGGCCAAATAATCCGGGGGGACCATGAATGTTTGAAGTAGTGCAGTGAAAATTCCCCTTGGGCCGCGAATGTGCATTTTTTGGGAAATCCATAAGCATGCGAATGTGCAAATAGTGAATCCACGAGTATGGGGCGACAGGTGTACATTATCAGTCATAGCAGATGCCCCCCACCCCCCCCATAAAACCAGCGGTGTTCCTCAAGTCTGTATGGTCAGTCCAGAAGACATACTTGAGGCCATCTGTGAAATGTCCCCCCAACTCTGCAGGTGGACCTGACAACATTCCCACAGTCTTACTCAGGAACTGTAAAAATGATCTCTTACACCCACTATACATTCTCTTCCGTAAATCACTGGACACGGGGGAAATCCAAGATATCCTTAAAGAATTGATAATCACCCCCATCTTTAAATGGGCTCAAGAAGCCAGGCCAAGAACTAGAGGCCAGTAGTCTTAACTTCCCACGTAACAAAGACGCTGGAAAGAATTGTGAGGAAGAGACTAGTGAATTACCTAGAGGGTGGAAGGAGTGGAGTGTCTGGATAGAGAAAGATGGAAACTCTTCTGCTGTGGCCATCCCCTGGTGGGAGCTCCTAAGAGCAGGCGTCAAAGATGAATGAAATAGAAATAAACTAAACCTAGCACGGGTTTCACATAGGGAGGTCATGCCTATTACAACTGCTAGAACATCATGAACACCTAATTAGCAAAGTGAAAGATGGGCAGAATGTGGACGTGGTCTATCTGGACTTTGCCATACCATCTGATAAGGTAGATCACGGATTACTCCTCCACAAAATGAAGGAATTGGGGATCCAAGAAAAATAGGAGTCTGGCTACACAGCTTCCTTAGTGGCAGAACCCAGTCGGTCAGTGTCAACAGTGCAACATCAAGTACTGCTGGAGTGAGGAGCGGAGTTCCCCAGGGCTCGATATTAGGACCTCTACTTTTCCTAATCATGATGGGGGATATAAACAAAAGTTACGCAGTCAAAAGTATAATCGTTTGCAGATGACACCAGGATAAGCAGAGCAAAAACAACCCCAGATGTCAAAACCTACAAGCTGATCTAAACAAACTAACCAACTGGGCTGTGGACAAAAACACGTTTTTCAACAAAGATAAATTTGAATTAATAAGATATGGGAAAAGTGCCCAACTCAAGACCTCACAGTACCAGGTGGAAGGTCGGGAAATTGCAGAGAAAAGCTCCCTACGAGACTTGGGGGTACTAGTCAGTAATGACTTTTCACCCACTGAGCACATTGACAACATCACAAGGACGGCCAGCAGGATGACCGGATGGATACTCCGTACCTTCCAGACGAGGGAACCTGTACACCTCCTCCCGCTCTGGAAGTCCCTGGTACCTGGAAGTACCTGTGCCAGCTGTGGTCCCCTCACAAAATTTATGATGTCAAGCGACTGGAACAGACACAAAGGGTCTTCACAAAGAAGCTGAACTGTGTGAAAAATCTTAGCTGCAAAGTGGACAGTCAGTCAGCTGGAGACAACCAAAATGGCATTCCACACCAACAGCTCTTTCACAGTAGTCACCCAATAGCTCTTACAGGTGACCCTTTACTGGAAAGAGCAATCAGAGTTGAATGAAACATTCATAGAAGGTAAACAGATGCAGCAGAGGTGACAATGGCCACTCATATAACTATGACAAGTACTTTATTTACAAACACTGCCCCCCGACCCTACCCCACCCCACCCCAGCCAACACAACCTTCCACATATTGTCTCGGCAGGGCATTAGGCCAATTCCGCCATCTTGCCACACCTTAGGTAACTATTGCTTAAAGTTGCACAAAATTACATCACTAACGGATCAACTGAACTGAGGGTGAGGTGAGGTGAGCACATGAGGACAGAGGCGAGGAAGGGTAGGAAGCACAGGAATGCTGCTTTATCTGCTTGCGGAGGGACATTTGAAGAGTATAGTATTTTATTTTTTAAAGTAAATTTTGACACGACCAATTCAACTTATGACCTGCCTGTCCGAACCCAACCCCGCCATAACTTGAGGATTACCTGAGTATATGTGATGTTTGAAAGATATTTTTGGCAATCAATCAAAGAAAGTTTTGTCTTCTGCCAGTGGAAGATTAACCTGCACAACTTCCTTCCCTCAGGTGCTGACAGAGGACATTGTGTATATGAGTGGCGGCCTCAATCTGGAAATCCGGGCTTCCCAAAAAGGACGACAAAAATTTTACATTTCACGTGAAACTTTCTTGCCTCAGTTGTATGGTATCGCATGCTTCCGAGGTGCTCCCTTCAAAGAGAAATTCAGCATCATGTGAGTACCATATTCCCTAACGAGTCCAGCCACTCCTCCTGTTTCAAATTGAAACAAGATGTCACAGCCACTACTACTCCATGACTGCATTAACTACTTTCAAATACAAGATGATTTTCCAATTTTTGCTTCGTAAAAAAAAAGACAAATAATGGTCACAGCGCCTATGCCTCACCGGCGTTTCACTCTTTCTTTTGCCGTCCATTAGACTGGGCAGAATGGTGGAGGCTGGGCTGGTAGCCAAGTGGGTGGAGGAGGAGGTGTACAACCTGAAGATCAGTGGGAGGCAACAGGAACAACAGCCAGGTGGAGAGGTGGACACTCGACCGCTCACCCTGGACCACCTTCAGGTACCGCCAGACCGACACATCACCACTTGCTGCCCTCTTCATTCCCTGACTATTGATTTAAATAACATATGACAACCATTTTCTTATTTATTAAAGGAACTGGTATGAGTGATGGTAGAGAGGGTACGTGGGCGGGTGCGCCTAGGGGGGTTGTATGGATGGGGATGGATGAGAAGTATAGAGGCAGGAGTAAGGAAGGATGTGCTATTGTGACGTCTGAGTGTGGAATGGTGTGACTGATTATGGTTGGAAGGGATCAAGAATTGTGTGGGTGAAAGGAGAAGTAGGTTTAGTAAAGTATGCATGGGTGTGTATTTATGCACCAGTAAATGTGAAAAGTAAAAAAGGACTGAAGGACAGGGAAGTTTTTTGGGAGGAAATGAATGCATGTCTGAAGAGTTTTGAGAAAGAAAGGAAACTTATTATGTTGGGAGATATGAATGCTAAGGTGGGTGATGAATGTGTGATGGATGTGGTGGGAAAATGGGGGATACTTGGAAAGAATGAAAATGAAGAGTGCCCGGTGGATGCCTGTGCTGAGAGGGGAATGTTCCTAGCGAACACTTTCTTTCAGCACAAGAACATCCACCGATACACATGGAGGAGGGGGAAGATTATGAGCAGAAAGGATTGATTGATTATGTGGCAGTAGATGGAAGACTTAGAAAGGATATTTGTGATGCGAAGGTAGTAAGAGGAATGTTCAATGGCTCTGACCATTTGCAGTGCCGGCAACATTAAGGATGAAGAAAAAGTGGGTATTTGAAAAGAAAGGCGAAATAAAAAAGGGAGGTTGGAGAAGTTGGAATAAAAATGTATGCTGAGGGAAGGAAGCGGGTGATGAATTCAATCCTATTTGCGGATGACACATTGCTCATAGCAGAAAATGAAAGTGACTTACAAAATTTGGTCAGTGTTTTTGATAGAGTATGAAAAAGGAGAAAGTTGAAAGTAAATGTCAACAAGAGTAAAGTGATGGTTTGTGAGCGGAGTAGAAGTGAGGTTGTAGATTTTGTATGCCACATAGAGTGGGAATTCAATGTGAAAAAAAAAGCAAATTAATTTTGAATGGTGAAGAACTGGAGGAGGTTAGTGAGTTTAAGTACCTTGGATCAGTTATGTGAAAGCATGGTGGTACGGAGGGAGAAACAAGAGAAAGGGCATTGCGAGGAAGAATGGTGGTAGGGTCTTTGAGACGTATCATGACTGGCAGAAGTGTGAGCATGGAGGTAAAGAGGGATTTGAGAAATACAATAATAGTACCAACCCTCACATATGCAAGTGAAACGTGGGCCTGGAATGAAAGTCAGAGGTCTAGAGTGCAGGCAGTGGAAATTAGTTATTTGAGGAGTGCTTGTGGTGTGTGGGTAGAATGGATAGAATGAGTAATGAAAGTGTGTATGAGCGTTTTGGAATGTGTCACGGGGGTGAAGGAAAGAAGTGTGGAGTGGTGGAAGAAGTGAAGTGTCAGACTTTGAAGTGCTTTGGTCACATGGAGCGAATGGAGGAGAGTAAGATGACCAAGAAGGTGTCTGTGAGTGAGATAGAGGGAGGGAATGTTAGAGGACGACCTCCAGTGAAATGGAAAGATAGGGTGCAGGAGTACGTTAGGGAGAGGGGGGAAAGATCCTTGAGAAACTTTGAGCAGGCAAGGAGGGAGTGTCTGGATAGAGAAAGATGGAAACTCTTCTGCCGTGGCCATCCCCTGGCGGGAGCTCCTAGGAGCAGGCGTCGATGAAATGATGGTGATGATGATGAAGACAACCATTTTCATATTTTACATTATACTTTTATAAAGGTTGATCATAATAATGTGATTGACAGCAGCATTACTCTTCAACCATAATGCCAGATTCCTCTCCTGGCGCAGGGTGCGTTCATTATCCTGGTGGGAGGCTACTTGATTTCCTCCTCCTCCTTCTTGCTGGAGAGACTGAAGCACCAAGCAACTGCTTCCCAACACCAGCATGGATGTTGCCTCCTAAGGTAATGTAGCATGCACACACACACAAAAAAAGGAAGGGTGGAGAGTGACATACACGAATGTTAATGGAATAGTTACATCGTGGATAGACTTTAATGACTATTTGAGAGACAAAGAACCTGATATTGTGGGGCTAACGGAAACTAAGTTGTGTGACCCAATTGAGGTGTTGGGGATTGGAGAAGGTGCATACAACATATGGAGGAGAGACAGAAAGATAAAAAAGGGAGGAGGGGTGATGTTGACGGTCAAAAAAAAGGCATTAGGGTGGAGGAAGTGATGAGGGTGAAGGCTTGGCAGCGGTGTTGAAAGTGAAAATTGTGGGTGCTGAAGGGAAAAGGAGGCATTATGTAGTAGGGTATGTGCCCCAAAAAACAAACGCATGGGAGTTGCAGGAATACTCCTGCTAACCACGATCTTTATATTTCAGCCCGAAATCGTGCCAAATATATTCTTCGACTTAACAAAACATCTTTCATAAATAGAAAATGTCAAAACCTTGCTTCTTCTAATTCTTCCCGTGACTTCTGGCACCTAGCCAAAAATATTTCCTCCAATTTCACTTCTTCATCTTTCCCTCCTCTCTTTAACCCTGACGGCAGCACTTCCGTCTCATCTATCTCTAAGGCTGAACTCTGCTCTCAGACTTTCTGTAGAAACTCCAATCTGGACGATTCTGGGCATATTCCTCCTACTCATCCCCCCCTCTGACTCCTTTATTAACCCTCTCACGCACCGTAAGTTTCCAATAAGTTTCTGTTACACTCACCATGCATTTCTCAAGCCCGACCGGCCTTTTTTTTGCCGCCGCGATACTCTACATTCCCGCACGTATTTTACCCTCACAGATATATCGTACCCCAATACATTTGGTATCAATGGCTTCATAAAGACTAGTACTAGAACATGTGCAAATAAAAATATAGGAAAATAAACAATACAAACTGCTTTCAAGTCTCTGTATAGAGTACTGTAGACAATAAATCCTAAGTACCAACTCTTCCCCACTAGCTAGCTCGAAATTTTGTATGCCAACTTTTTTTAGCCGAATATATATCTCGAAGCGGATTTTAGTGAGGATTCGTATGGTATCCTCAAAATCCTTATACGTCTATTAGTGTCCGAGTTACACCAAGAAAACTGTACTTTTTTTCCTCTCCCGTCAGAGTAGGCTAACAACTAAAAATCGCTCAGCACTCCTCATCTACGTTCCTTAGAAAGGTTGCCATATGTTACCATTAAGAAACTTATCCCAACAAATGACGCTCCCAAATTTGATGCACTTTCACCGAAAACTTTTTTTTTTTTTTTTATGACGCTTTTCGCGTCATTGTGCGCCAGGACCTTTTACTCTTGATGAAGCGAAACTCGTCATCATGCGCGAGAGGGCTAAGATTCTTAAGAATGATGTTTTATATGCCTTCTCTGGCCTCAACTCTCAGAAGGCTTATGGACCTGATGGAGTGCCTCCTATTGTACTTAAAAACTGTGCCTCCGTGCTGACTCCCTGCCTGGTCAAACTCTCTCGCCTCTGCCTATCAACATCTATCTCTCCTTCCTGGTGGAAGTATGCCTTCATACAGCCTGTGCCTAAGAAGGGTAACCGATCCAATCCATCAAACTATCGCCCTATAGCTTTACTTTCCTGTCTATCTAAAGCTTTTGAATCAATCCTTGACCGGAAGATTGAAAAGCACCTATTCACTTCTGACCTGCTATCCGATCGCCAGTATGGGTTCCGCAAGGGGTGTTCTACTGGCGATCTTCTTGCTCCCTTAACTGACCCTTGGTCATCCTCTCTTAGCCGTTTCGGTGAAACTTTCTCAGTTGCGCTAGACATATCAAAAGCTTTCGATAGAGTCTGACACAAGTCTTTACTTTATAAACTGCCCTCTTTCGGATTCTATCCCTCTTTCTGTTCCTTTATCTCTAGTTTTCTTTCCGGCCGTTCTATCTCTGCTGTGGTAGACGGTCACTGTTCTTCCCCTAAATCTATCAACAGTTTGTTCCACAGGGCTCTGTCCCATCACTCACTCTCTTCCTGTTATTCATCATGATCTTCTTTCCATAACAAACTGTCCTGTCCACTCATACGCTGATGACTCCACTCTGCATTATTCAACTTCTCTTCTTCTCTCAACAGGAATTACAAGACTCCAGGCTAGAGGCTGCAGGACGTTTAACCTCAAACCTTGCTATCATTTCCCATTGGGGTTAAAGGAGCCTTATGTCCTTCAATGCCTCAAAAACCCAGTTTCTCCACCTATCAACTCGGCACAATCTTCCAAACACCTATCCCCTATTCTTCGACAACACTCAGCTGTCACCTTCTTCAACAATAAACATCCTCGGTCTATCCTTAGCTCAAAATCTCAACTGGAAACTTCACATCTCATCTCTTACTAAATCAGCTTCCTCGAGGTTGGGCGTTCTGTACCGTCTCCGCCAGTTCTTCTACCCCGCACAGATGCTTTCCATATATAGGAGCCTTGTCCGCCCTCGTATGGAGTATGCATCTCACGTGTGGGGGGGCTCCACTCACACAGCTCTTCTGGACAGAGTGGAGTCTAAGGCTCTTGGTCTCATCATCTCTCCTCCTCGTATTGATAGTCTTCTACCGCCGCCATGTTGCTTCTCTTTCTATCTTCTATCGATATTTTCATGCTGACTGCTTTTCTGCACTTGCTAACTGCATACCTCCCCCCCTCCCGTGGCCCCGCTACACACGACTTTCTACTCATGCTCATCCCTATACTGTCCAAACCCCTTATGCACGAGTTAACCAGCATCTCCATTCTTTCATCCCCTTCACTGGTAAAAACTGAGACAGCCTTCCTTCAACTGTATTTCCTCCTGCCTATGACTTGACCTCTTTCAAGAAGAGTGTATCAAGACACCTCTCTTTTGGCTACTCTGTACTTTTTCCTTTTGTGGGAGCGGCGAGTATCGGGATTTTTTTTTTTTTTTTTTTGGCCCTTGGGCCGCATCCTTTGATGAAAAAAAATAACAAATAATGCAAGACACGGTGAGTTGTCTGGATGAAATTTTGAAGGAGTGTGAGAGAATGATTATAATGGGTGATTTCAACTGCAAGGAAGTGCAATGGGAGGATTAGCAGACGCAGGGAGCAGACGATTCGTGGGAACATGTGCTGACTCAGTGGATCAAGGAACATACCAGATTCGGGAATGAAGGCGTGGCATCAAGACTAGACCTGGTATCTAGTAAGGAGCCGGAAACAATAGAAAATCTTAAAGTAGATTGTCCAATACCGAAGAGTGACCATGCGGTTGTGGAATTTGAAGTATCAGAAAAGAAAACGATTGACCGAAAGGAGGATCACAAAATTGGGAGAAGCAACTAATGTAAGGCAGAATTTGTTAGCATGATAACCTTTTTTTAAAAATGGAAATTGGAGTGGGCTGCACAAGGCCACGAGTACACAGGATAAGTGGGAGGAGCTTTTAAAGCTATAAAAGGAAGCCAAAAATAGATATGTCCCCAAGGTAACCAGAAAGGATGTTGATAAAAAAGGAGTTGTTTAACAAGAGATGCGAGGCAGCTAGAAAGAGAAAATAGGAAGCTTGGAAGGGATGGAGGAGACGAAGAAGAATCAACTCGTGGAACAATCTCAGACAAACAAGGAATGAATATACAAAGGTTAGAAGAAAATAAAAAAGGAAGTATGAAAAAGATATAATCGATAAGTGCAAAGACCAACCCAAGCTGTTCTATAGACATGAGAACGGCAAATTGAAGAAAAGAGAAAAAATCTATAACTGAAAATGGATGGAACCACATATGAGGACCCAGCAGAAATGGCAGAAGTGGTGAACAACAGTTTCCATAGAGTTTTCACAAAAAGAAGAATTTGTTCAACCCCTGGGCCAGGAAAGAGGAAGGGTTATGCAAGAGCTACAGTTAACGGTGCAGGAGGTGAAGGAAAGTTTGAACAAGCTGGATGTGAGAAAGGCGACGGGGCCGGATGGAGTATCAGGGTGGATCTTGAGAGAATGTAGTGAGCAACTTGCAGAGAAACTGCACTCCACAATGAGTGCCCCCCTGAGGGAAGGAAAAGTACCACAAGATTGGAAGAGAGCAAACATAGTACCGATTTTTAAGGGAGGCAAGAGAGAGGACCCATTGAATTACAGACCGGTATCACTCACTAGTGTGGTTGCGAAGATATGTGAGAGACTGTTTAAATATAGGTGCTCGGATTTTTTTGAAAGTGAGAAAATTATCTCGGATTGCCAGTTTGGATTCAGGAGAGGGAGATCCTGCGTCACCAACTTGTTGTGTTATTACTCAAAGGTGACAGTTTCAATACGGGAGAGAGAAGGCTGGGCGGATGGAGTGTACCTGGATTTGAAAAATTCATTTGACAAAGTACAGCACAGAAGACTAATTTGGAAAATTAAAAATAGGGGTGGAGTGGGTGATGGACTGATTAAGTGGCTGGAGGACCTCCTAACTAACAGGGAAATGAGGACGATAATCAGGGACAGGGTTTCCAACTGGTGCCCTGTGATGAGTGGAGTCCCGCAAGGTTCAGTGTTGGCACCAATAGTGTTTGCTGTTTATATAAATAATATGGTTGACGGAGTGTCCAGCTACGTGAGTTTGTTTGCAGATGATGCAAAGCTATTGAGACGTGTGAATAATGTGAATGACTGTAAGGCATTGCAAATGGACCCGGATAGAATATGGGAGTGGAATGGTACATGGCAGATGGAGTTCAACCTTGGGAAATGTAAAAAAATGGAGTTTGGTAGGAGTGGCAGAAGATGTGAATGTGATTGTAAGATGGGAAGTGAGATAATATGCAGAGTGGAGGAAAAAGATTTGGGAGTGACTGTCTCAGAGAACATGTCACCGGACAAACACATCAACAGGATAACGGGACAAACTATGAATTTGCTAAGGAACATAAGGCCAGCATTTGTGTACTTGGATGAGGAGATGATGAGGAAAGTAATAGTCACAATGATAAGGCCAAGGTTGGAGTATGCAGCAGTGGTCTGGTCTCCTCACGGAAAGAAGAACATAAAGAAGCTGGAAAGAGTGCAGAGAGTGGCAACTAAGATGGTACCGGAACTTCGAGATCGGACTTATGAGGAGAGACTCAATAACATGGGGCTCACAACCCTAGAGAGAAGAAGAGAAAGAGGAGATCTGATAGCGGTGTACAGGGTGGCGAGCGGGGTGGAGCATCTGGACAGAGAGGACCTGTGTGTGTGGAACTAGAGAGAAAAGAGAGGACATGGAAAGAAGTTGAGGGCGACCACGTGTAGGAGATATCTGAAATAGTTTAGCTTCACAAATAGAACCATTGAGCTATGGAATAGACTGGAGGAGGAGGTGGTTTGTGCAAGAAACATTCAGGATTTTAAGGAGAAGTTGGATAAGAGTGGATATGGAGACAGGACAGCGTGAGCATAGCTCTTTTCCCGTATGTCACAACTAGGTATATACAACTAGGTAAATACACACACACACACACACACACACACACACACACACACACACACACACACACACACACACACACACACCGGATGAAATCTTGGGACAAGTGCTAAAAGTGTAGAAATTAATTATTGGAGCCACTCTATGACATTATAACATGCTCTATAAATACAGGAAAAGTGCCCTTAGAATGGAAGAGAGCGAACACTGTACCAATTTAAAAAAAAGTGGAGATAAAACTGAACCACTAAATTATGGACCAGTCTCTTTGACAAGTGTAATGTGCAAGATTTGTGAAAGTATAATAAAAAAAAAATGGGTCGAACATTTAGAAAAGGAAAACATGATAAATGAAGGACAGTTTGGATTTAGAAAAGGGAAATCATGTATCACTAACGTACTATGTTTCTGCTCAAGAGCAATAGATGTGGTGTACGAGAGATAAGGATAGACTAATTGTGTATATCTCAATTTGAAAAAAGCTTTTAACAAGGTTCCGCACAAAAGGTTGATCTGGAAACTACAGCAGTAGGGAGGAATGGGCAGAAAGGAAGGAAGAAAAATGAAGACGGTGATTAGGGAAAATAAATCAAACTGGAGGAGAGTAGAGAATGGAGTTCCTCCAGGCTCAATTCTGACACCAATAATGTTCATAATATATATAAATGATATGTCAAAAGGTATAAAAAGTTATATGAGCCTTTTTGCAGACAATACAAAGTTAATAAGAAAAGTGAGGACGGAGGAAGACTGCGAAGAGCTGCAAAAAGACCTGGATAGAGTGTATAGATGGAGCCAGTTATGGGAGATAGAATTCAATGCAAACAAATGCCATGTTATGGAAATGGGGAAAAGTAAAAAAAGACCCAGGAAAACATACAGAATGGAAGAAGAAAACTTTTTTTTTTTTTTACAGCTATGGAGACAGTGCAAGGGCGTAATGGGAAAAAAAAAAGGCCCGCTACTTACTGCTCCAGAACAGAGGTTAAAGGAGTGTTCGAAATCAGAGGTCAATTTCGGGAGGATAGGTGTCCTGATACCCTCCTCTTGAAAGAGGTCAAGTCATAGGCAGGAGGAAATACAGATGAAGGAAGATTGTTCCAGAGTTTACCAGCGTGAGGGATGAAAGAGTGAAGATGCTGGTTAACTCCTGCATAAGGGGTTTGGACAGTATAGGGATGAGCATGAGTAGTTAAAGGTGGTACATGAAGAAAAAGATTTGGGAGTAACGATGCAAGGCACACTATCCTCCAGAAAAACATATAAACAAGCTGTTTGGAGAAACCTACAGGATGATGCAAAATATAAGGGTAGTACATGGGTCAGAGGGGCCCACCGTGACGAAACTACATTTTTCTGGTAGTAATATATGTATACTTTATTTTAAAACATGTTAACATGAAAATAACTGGGACTCACTGCTTTATTTTCGATGTTATATGAGCTCACATGTAAAAAAAATTGTGGCAGCCAGTTATGGGGTAGGGGATTTTCAAATGTCTGTATCTATGGAGCTAATTATTGTAGAACTATAACTTTATGCTCAAAATGTGCGTCTTGGTCCATTCTACACATAGGTGTATGATTTATGCAAATTAGGTGAGTAAGTAGGTCAGCAGATGTCAAAATGTCGCTAAATTTAGCCCATGCTTAAAATTTTTATCATGCCCATCTATTTCATCTTGGAGGTGCTAAATTCTGGATCTTGGCATATTATCACCCCAAGAAATAAAGGATAGAGTCACCTGAAGTAAACAAAAGATCTAATGTTGCATGTAGTACAGTACTAGGTCATGTTTCTCCATTGAAAGATGAAAGTAACAAGGACAACCTGGAGTCCGTTGTGAATGACACAGATTTCCATTCATACCTAGACGAGTACTCAGTCTTCCGTGAGGGGGTTAATAAGGGTGACCATGGGAAAACTGCCAAGTTTTGGGTGTCCTACATGAACCACATCTGGCTTATCCTGCATCTCTTCAAGGCTGTGAAGACGAATGACTATTACTTGTATGGCGCATGTCTCCATCAGATGACGGACCTCTTCTTCAGCTATGACGGACATAATTATGCCAGGTATCTTACCTATTTTTCGGTTTTTCTGGCAAACATTGAGCAAACACATCCCGGAGCAACATAACTACTGAAACAGGGGGCCATAAGTGTGGCAAGATCAATCGTTCCGGGCAACCGATGTTAAGTCAACAAGACGATTGAGGAGACTTTTATGAAGCATGCCAAGTCTCATGCAGGTGATGGAGGAAGAGGGGCAGGAGTCTCCAGTATCTTGACTAACTATGGGGCATACAGGAGATGGGCTAGAACAGCTCATGAACAGTCAAGATACGTAGATGTTACCCTCCAGATGTCAGAAATGACAGACTCTGAGACTGGTAGGACCAACAAGCATCACGATGTTCGTCCATCCCAGATCCGTAAGAGGGAGTCAGTGGTAGTGAAAGTCATCAACTCCGTTCAAAGTTTCGTGAATCCATTTGATGTTGGCGATGTGGATCAACTATTCTGCCTTGCTTCAGGTGCCCTAAGCATCCTGATATCAGTGACGACCTCTTGGATGCCGAAAAAAAGGGAAGCCTGGCAAAGGAAGAGCTCATCAAGGATAGGCTGATGAAAAACCAGGATTACTTCAAGCCAATCAAAAGGCAGAGACTGAAGACCTTTCAGGACATGGGCAAGAAGGTAACGGTCAAGACCTCCAAACTGAGAGACCTTGAATACCAACAAGGGAATATTGCCTTCCAGCTATTGGTCCTGTCACAGAACCAGCCTGAGAAGCTAGATATGAAGGAGGTCCTCAGATATCCACTGATGCCGGTGCCATCTTCCATAGGTACTGCTGACGGCTACTTGATGAAAACGGACAAGAGCAAAGGCTTTCATCATTTGACCAGGGGTGTGAAGGATGTTGCTGCACCACCAGATCAGTGTACAATGAATACTGAGGATGGCAATGCCACTTTCTATTGTATGAAGGACGTGCTGAGGACATTCCACCAAATTGGCCAGAAAACACTTGACAAGAGTACAGCATGGAAATCGAAAGTCAATGCCAGCACAGACATGTACAAGAAGGACTCTGTCAAATCGATGGGAAGAAATAGAAGAGGATGTTGGGAAAAGCGACTTATTGAGGGTGAAAACACAAGAAGACCGGGGAACTGAAAGGACCTCCTCGCCAATGATGAGAATAAGCAACAGTTGGTGAGGCTACTTCTGAAGATCTGGAGTAGTCAGGATTGTGCTGAAAGACTGCGAAACAAGGAAATATTAGTTGTATGTGAAGGGAAGGCGTACAGTTTGGCATCAGATGGCAGGCCAGTTACCATGTCAGAAGCTCCAGTACTCTAATCAGGCCAGGAGGGGACAGATACTAGAGTTGTCTTGTACGTACTGTTCATATGCCGAAAGTCAGAAGTGCAAAACCGTACGAGTTAGGAGCCTGACACAGATATCTACTTCATTCTGTTGTATTATGCTCCAGCCTTTGGGATACAAATCTTGTTCGACACTGGGTCTGGAGATCACCGACGACTGATTGATGTGTCAGAGATGGCGAAGGACTACATGCTGACTTATTGCTCTGATCTGCTAGGTTTGCACGCCTTCACAAGATGTGATACTAGGAGTGTGTTCCATGTTATTGGGAAAGTGAAACCAATTAAACTGCTTCAGGAAAAGCCAAGGTTTCAGGAGATTTTCAACAAACTAGGCGAGAAATGGGAGGTTTCGGATGAACTATTTGCGGGCCTAGAGGAATGTACGTGTGCAGTGTACAAGAAGACTGATCGTATCTCTGACGTTGACGAACTCCGGTATGTCATGCTGCTGTCCAAGTGTGGTGGTAATTGAGGCGAACTGAAATTGAAAAGAAAGGTTGATCTTGCGACCCTTCCACCTCCCAAGAAATGCCTGAGAGAACATGTGAAAAGGGTCAACTACCAAGTTGGGATTTGGAAAAGGGCCCATGTACCAAAGCCGGAGATCCCACAGCCAACAGACGATCATGGGTGGAAGAAATCAACAACGCATACTGGATTGCAGCCACAGTGGTGTGTTGGGGACGTTGTTCCACCCAAGATGGCAAACATCCTAGAGAAGCAACAGGACCAAGACTCGAATGATGAGGATGATAACTCGGAATCGGAATCAGACAGCAGCGGTGATGTGGATGAGGACAGCTCAAGTAGTGACAGTGATTGGTAGAGGGGGAAGCCTGCAAGAAGTTGTGACCTTCTTGCTGGATTAAACTCATCAATACCTCATTGGAATATCCTGTATCGATCTAAGGTTCTGACTGATGAGACTCTTTCTTTGCTAAACATATGAACATCTGCAGGGTGTTTTACAACCATACTGAATTTTAAGCTATTGCCGTTAGCCATGAGCTTCTGACCTCTGGTGACCTACTCAACACCATAATTTGTATATATCACACACCAATATATAGTATGTGTAGTTGCACACACTTTGATTGTAAATTTGTAATTCTGCAGTAAACAGTTATGGAGTTAAGAACATTTAAAGTTACCCTGCCCCTTTATTGCAGTTTTTCACTACTTTTTTTTAGAAACGTCATTTCGTCACTTCCCACTGAAGGGTACAATGATGAAATATGTTTAACATTAGGCCTTTTGTGTACTTCAGGTGACTTTATCCTTTATTTCTTGGGGTGTTAATATGCCAGGATCCAGACTTTAACCCTCCTGCTCCGGGCGTCTTTCCAGAAGGCGAACCCAGTGTCCGGGGGTTTTGGGAATATTTAGGGTCATGTCTACATTCTAATTGCAACGTAAATAAACATAATGGAAATTAACCATAAACTACGTACTTCTAGGAGTACTCATCGTCCCCTGTCGAATGGCGTTTAGTAGACCGCTCTAGGTCCACTGGTTGCTGAGTAATCATGAGTAGAAGTTGGTAACTTTTTTGCCGTAGAACTAGCCCGCGTTCGGGTGTGTGCCTGTGACACGGGCGAGAGTCTAACCTACACTAATCGCTCCCCGTTCCACTCCGCTCCGCTTTACGCTAGCCCCACCAAGACTTCTGTTTCCTAACATTTATATTTCACCGTGGGAGCGTCGGGCGGGTGGAAGCGAGGAAGCGGCGTCCCCCACGGTACAGGAAGGCACACGTTCGGACACATCGGAAAGTGAAAAATGATGTCCTTCCATCACTGCGGCGAGTGACCAACTAACTGGTAATGCCAACACATGCTCTGGGATGCTGGGCGTGGGCTCATACAAAACTAAGCCCGCGCGCACATTTCAAATGGTAGAAATACGCACATGCCTTCTGAGAGGACACCCGGACTTTTGCCAAATTTTATGCGCGTTCTTCCAAGAGGACACCCGGAGCGGAGGGGTTAATACCTACAAGATGAAATACATGGCCATGATAAAAATTTGAAGCATGGGCTAAGTTCAGCGACATTTTGACCTCTGCTGACCTACTTACAGACCTAATGTGCATAGATCATACACCTTTGTGTAGAGTGGACCAAGACGCACATTTGGAGAGTAAATTTATAGTTCTACGATAATTAGTTCCAGAGATACAGACATTTGAAAATCCCCTACCCCATAATTGGCCGGTACAATTTTTTAACATGTGAGTTCATATAACATCGAAAATGAAGCAGTGAGTCCCAGTTATTTTCATGTTAATATGTTTTAAAATAGAGTATACATATATAACTACCATATAAAAAAATGTAGTTTCGTCAATCCGAGGTGGGGTGCACGGTGGGCCCCTCTGGCCCATGAACTATAGGTGATGGCTGAGTGGTTAGCGTGCGGGCCCTGCATTCACCGCGTGCTGGACGACGCGGGTTTGAATCCCCACACTACCACCTAGGATTTTTCAGTCGCCGCCGAGTGGCCTAAGACTACCCACATGCTGTCCTGTCTAGAAGAAACCGACCCAAAACTTTATATAGACATATAAATAAGATATTATGGAAAAAAGACACTGTGAATGCAATCAAAGTGAGTGACCAAGTCTATGAAGATGTAAAGGAAATCTGTGAAATATTAAATGAAAACTTTCAGAAGGTGTTTACCCAAGAGACAAAATTTGAAGAGAGGGATGAGGAGAGAAGTGTCAAAAGAATGGAAAACATAAGTGGATGAAGAAGAGATACTGGGGCTATTGAAATCAGTAAATGGTAAGAAGGCAATGGGTCCAGATGAAGCACGTATCAGGCCAAGTACTGACAGAGTGAAGGGAACAGTTAATAGAACCAATTCATGATGTTGTAAGTTGTTCAATCAAGACTGAAGAAGTCCCAGTACAATGGAAGAGGGCACATGTGGTCCCATTATATAAGAGCAGAAATAAACAAGAGCTGCTGAACTATAGACTGGTTTCTCTTACAGGTGTAATGTGCAAAATGTGTGAGAAGGCAATTAAATAAAAGACAGCTGGAAAGAGAAGATAATAAATGAAAGTCAATTTGGATTCCGACAAGGTAAATCTTGTGTCACAAATCCAATATGTTTTTACTCAAGAATAATTGATATAGTACAGGAGAGAGACGGATGGACAGACTGCATATTTTTGGATCTAAAAAAGTCATTTGATAAAGTTCCACATAAGAGGCTGCTGTGGAAATTAGAAAATAGAGAAGGATTGGGGAGATATATGACAGAATGGATGAAAAATTACCTGGCAAACAGTGAAATGAGAACCATGTTGAAAGATGAAAAATCGGACTGGAGAAAGGTCACAAGTGGAGTGCCACAGGGATCAGTGTTAGCGCCTGTATGATGTTTTTAATATATAGAAATGATATGCCAGAAAAAGTAAAGTTAGTACATGAGTACGTATGTTTGCAGATGATGCCAAACTGCTTAGAAAATAAGAGATGAGGATCATTGTACTAAACTCAAGGAAGATTTAAATGAGACATGAATGGAGTAAAAAATGGGAAATAGATTTTAATGAAAAGAAATTGAAGGGCATGGTGACATGTGGCAATCCACCATACGTTACCCAGGTCTAAAAACTGATCAGTTTAGCTTATCCTCTCTGCCTCTGTCTCTCTCCCCCAGTGTGTGGGATTGTAAAGAAGGCTGATAATGTGTACAATTGTGGCTATTCAATTCTTCCCTTTTCCTTGGGAGCATCAGGGCTGGGTGCCAGGTGTCACAAGTAGGCGTATGTTGTTACCAAAAGCACCCGGTCACACTTCTGTTTGCATGAGTGAAACACAAAAATAGTAGCGGCTGCATGCTTATGAGAGGAGGATGGCAATGTAGTACTTAGCATATTGTCATCATAGTCTCATACTTGGTCCATATTTAGCCGTTTCTCAGCCACTCATACCTTCACGTTGGCTGAAGCAGACAGATAAAGACAGATAAAGACTTCAATGGACCTCCTTCTTTATTTGTAATTTTTTTCTCTCTTTCTAGTCATGGTGGTTGTGACATCAACCAAATTATAGTCAGAGAAGATGTTTTTTGTGACAGTGTAGTTGTGGATCATGATTTGGTTATTGGCCATGACCACTCCTAGGTCAGAGTTGCTACCCTTTAGTTAGGCCGCAGATATTTGGAGCGCTAGCTTGGATCTGGTGAAGCACAGCAAGCAACCCAAGACTGCAGGCGAGTCTCAAAGACTTCAGAGTCCTTGGGGAGATCCCTATAGTGTGGTGAAGTGCCTCTACGATTCTACATGTCACTTAAGGGAAAGATGGAATCATGTGAGGCAGCTGGGGAGGTGCCACAGACCTGTCCCAGTACATGTGTAACACAGGAGGTCACGTCAACGAGAAGGAACAACCGATCCTTGGGAACAAGTGAACCAGTGATAACTCAGAGCTCTTCACAGAAGTTTGCTGATAGCTATCATTGGGTGTCCGGCAGGCAGCTGAGGACTGGAGAGCCCAGCATCGCACTGAGACAAGACGGATGATTAACAGACTAAATTTGAAGGATAATGTTTTCTAGATTGTACATAATACGCATTGCATCAAGACAACTCAGTTATGAAGGAAGGGGTTGTGTTATGCCACTGCGTTGTAGTAGTTCTAGGAAGTTATGGTACTCGACTCAACTACTCTTCACTATTCACATGCATACCTTACTGAAGCCCTTGAGAAAGAAAATGGGTGTATAAGAGCTAACACAGGTAGGGCAGTCAGTCAGCGAGGGACTCAGAGAGAGAGAGAGAGAGAGAGAGAGAGAGAGAGAGAGAGAGAGAGAGAGAGAGAGAGAGAGAGAGAGTAGAGGACGAGGCAGAGGAAGACTCAACTATAGTCTGTTTCATAAAATATTACAGGCAGTCACACCACCTCTTTTTTCACTTGATTTTGATTAGCTCTGTGGCAGCCAGTCACCGCACAGAACCTGTCACTTTGCGACCACCTTGACCGCTAGCATAGCAGCTCTGTGCAATATGTGTTTTAGTATTCTAATGCTATCTGGATTACTGTTTTCTTAGTAGCATTGCCATCCTTGAGTCATTATCTATAACATTCATTTTATAACACAAGATGACTAATTATTTTTTCTCATAGATATCATGTGATGAACGAAGATATTTTTTTACATGATGAAAACAAGTTTATATTTCCACCTTTATTCATGTTAACAGCATAGTTATGGCTATTTTTCTTGTCCCATCATAAAATTTGACAGTTTAGGCACTATACATGTTCAGTGGAAAAATTGCGGTAAGTTAATATTTCATAGTGATACTGAGGTGTAAAATATTTTTCTTCATGTATTCCAGAGCACTGTGAGGTAGTGTGAGCACAGAGCGAGCTTCCTGGGCCAAGCAACTTTCTCAGCGCGGTGATTGGCTGCCACTTGGCCAGGCAAAATTGAAGAGCATGAGGGTGTGTGGCCGCCTGTAGTATCCAAGTGAAACAGACTATAATTAAGATGAAAGAAGTCAGTGATACAAGACTCAGCATGGATCAGGAAAGGCAAGGACATTCCCAGACTTCTGATTGTGATTGTTGCTGTGCTGATGCAGGAAGAAAGACCACTGTTTGCCTCCCTGCATTTCTGAATCTGGATCTGGATCTGGATCTTAATGTGCAGGGCACCTGTACAGGTGCATAACACGCAAATTTGTGTTGGCTGTTGGGGGGACGGGGAAGCTGAGTGTGCAAGGGTGGGAAGTGAATAAAATGTAATTGTTAGTGTTGGTGTGTTGTGGTGACAAGTGAGTGCGTACTTGTTTTCTGAATGAGTCTATTGTACCGCAGTTTAAAATCTACTGAGGGAGGCTGTTCCAGTCACGTATGGTGCGTGGAAAGCATGCTTGTATGTGTCAGTGTTATTATGATATGTTTGGTATTTATGGATGTGTGTGTTATGAGTACGTTGACTGTTTGCGTTGTGTAAGTATGTATGTGAGTCAATGTCAATGTGAGTATTTGTGATCTTGTACATAAGTGTAAGTCTGTGTGCTTGTCTGCGTATGTGAAGAGGTTCCATGTTTATTTGTTGTTTTATCCGTGTTGTGATTCCAGGCGTTGGCGTGTAATTGTTTGTAATGAACCTAGCCGCCTTGGTGTTGATTTGTTCTAAGCTATCAATGTTTCTGTGTGTGTAAGGATCCCACACCGTGGAGCAGTTTTCATCACCTCCTGCTGGCTACTGTTAAGTCTCCAGGGTGTGAAGGCCCACAGAACCCACTTGAAGCACACATGAGAACCCACACCCACCTACTATAAGTTGCAGTTGGTGTCAGGAACAGAACTACGTATGTTGCACTTGGTCTCAGTGGTGCAAATATCAGTTAACCTGCACTATTACACACCTCAAATATAACGAATTTAGGCTTTAACAAACTTTTTGGGCCAGTCTTGGTGTATGCAGGGATTCACCGAGCAAGCTCAGTAAGTGTGTGGTTCAGTTTGGTGGTGGTGCAGCTGAGCAAGTAGACACACGTTGATTGGCGGCGGAGGGAACTAAACAGCCAGGCGGTGTACGTGTGTTTAATAGTGACTCTCAGTCTAGCTTTATCCACCCAACTGTAAACACCTTTGCTCTCATCCTTCTGTACCTCACCTCGCATCTAATACAAAGAACAAACTTTGTTACATAACGATTTTTTTTTTTACGTCTTAGCCTATAGCACTGGTACGCTTTCTTCGGGAGCCTGGTGGTCAGTCTAAGCCCGTCATGGTGCAGGCATTTTTTTTTTACAGTGGCGCCATTTATGCTTGGCTCATGCCGCCCCCCCGGAACTCATTCTTGATTCACTGGACGGTTTCTTCTAGAGTCCGGGTTGATAGGTGATCTTCAGGACAGCATGTGGGCAGTCTTAGGCCACTCGACAGTGACTGAAAAATCCCAGGTGGTAGCGGGCGGATTCGAACCGACATCGTCCATGGCACGGTGAATGCGGAGCCTGCATGCTGACCACTCAGCCACCGCCTACCCTGTAAATGGTTCGAACTAGCGAACTTTCAGTTCATGAAACGTGTAAGGTTCATTGTATTTAAAAAGGCTGGATCCCTTGGATATAACAGTTTTTTGGATACGATGTCACCTCCACTCTCCCAATCAAAGCGATAATTTAATGTATGTAACAGTGGTGTCATGAGTGAGGACCACTACTTACTTACCAGGCAGTGACTGAGTGGTCAGCATGCAGGCACGACAACCAGGAGGACTGAGGTTCACATCCCACCAGCTACTACAAGCTGGCACTTTTCAGTTATTGCTGAGTGGCCTAAGACTTATCACATTCTGTCCTGAAGACCAACTATGAATCTGAACTCAAGATTCTCTCTAAAATGAGAATCAAAGATTAGCTCCGGGGGACATAATTAGCCAAGCAGGATGGCGCCACTATGTGTGAAACTGAAGAGAAGGAGCTAGGTGTTCTACACCAAACTCAACACTGTATTGGACCGGTGCCCCCCTTGGAACATATTCATTGTCTTTGGCAACTTCAGTGCTACTACTGGCACTAACAAGGTTGGTTGTGATCCTGGCTTGGATCCTGAAGATCCAAGAGGCTAAGAATTGCAGGTTCTTGGTACCAAAGACCAGCGCTGCACTGCTGGACTTGATCTATCAGTGCCAGAAAGGTGTCTAAGGAGATTTACCACATCCTTGTAGGCAACTGGAGAATCCTCCAGAACTGTAGGGTTTCATGTAGTGTTGAGTTCTTTGCAACTGATTATTTATTTTAGGCTTGTAGTTGCAACCCTCAAGCTTCACTTCAAATCAAGAATCTCGAGATGCAGCAATACTGTGGTCCTCGAGAGGCTGAAAGACCTGGCATGTGCTAACCAGTACGTAGCGACAGTCTCAAATTGGTTCAATGTGCTCAGCACCCTTGAGGACCCTGCAGAACTATGGGATAAATTTTGATGTGAAATTGATGTGAGTGCATTGGAGAGCGCCTGAGATCTAGGAGAGATTTTGCCTCGGGGGAGTTGCTGAAGAATATTGAGGAGAGTCGCACTGCCAGGCTTGCTGGAAATCGGGACCAATTTAAGTCTCTGTCGCATAGGACTAGAGCTCTCTTGAGGAGCGACAAGGAGAGGAATGTCAGGAGTCTTCCTGAGGAAGTCAAGGGTCATCTCAATGCATATGACCACTGACCTGCTTACCAAGCCCTGAAGCAGCTATGCTCCGAGCCTCCCGCTTAGGTGAGCATTGTCCGAAAAGTATATGATTTCATATTTCTGATTCAAATCATAATACATATATACATCTTTAGCACCTTATAATATTACATTCACTATATGTAACTTTAAATGAACAACATAGAGCATGTGACAGTTGTTTATGTGGGAAAAAATGTATTTAAATTTCCTATATCTTTCATTTCTCCGTTTCTTAAATACTATTAGTACATAAGTCAAGTGTCTTTATATCGTAGCTATGAGAAAAATGTGATTTCTTAATAATAGCAAAAAACTAGTAAGAAAAATTACTTGAACGTACGCCACATGCATATTAGTTTTGGTAGTTCCACCAGGGCCACCAGATGGCAGGTAGTGTTCAGTGAAGGACCCAATATAAGAGGTAGAAAACTGCTAGTAAGAGAAAGAGAGTTGGTGAGATGAAGAGCCTTTAACTCCACTCTGTCTAGTAAGGCTGTATCCACGCATGAGATGCATACTCCGTTCAAGGATGGACAGGGCCTCTGTATATGGACAGCATCTGTGCAGGGGAGAAGAACTAGCAGAAACGATACAGAACACCCAACCTCGAGGATGCTTACTTAGCAAGAGAAGAGATGTGAAATTTCCAGTTAAGATTTTGAGTTGAGGATAGACCAAGGATGTCTAACGTAGAAGAAGGTGACAGATGAGTGTTGTTAATGAAGAATAGTGAATAGATGTTTGGAAGATTGTGTCGAATTGATAGGTGGAGAAATTGAGTTTCTAAGGCATTAAAGGACACCAACTTCCTTTTGCCCGAATCGGAAATATAAGCAAGATATGAGGTCAAGCATTCTGCAGCCTCCAGCCTGGAATCACGCAATTCCTGTGGGGAGAGTCTTCTGTTAAATGATGTTGAGTAATGCAGAGTCATCAGCATAGGAGTGGATAGGACAATTTGTTATAGAAAGAAGATCATTAATAATCAACAGAGAGAGTGGAGGATCGGACAGCCCTGCGGGACACCACTGTTGATAGGGGGAAGAACAGTGACCGTCTACCACAGCAGAGATAGAACGGCCAGAAAGGAAACTGGAGATGAAACTACAAAGAGAGGGGTAGAAACCGAAGGAGAGAAGTTTAGAAAGCAAAGACTTAAGTGCCAGACCTTGTCGAATGCTTTTGAAATGTTTAGGGCAACGGTGAACGTGAAAGTTTCACCAAAACGTCTAAGAGAGGAAGGAGGGGGGAGCATAAAAAGCTGGGCGAGCAGGCAGACATGACCTGACACTTGACCCATGGTGTCCACTCGCCGCTGCAAACAATGGCCAGGGCATACTAGCAGTTGTAGTGCAGTGACTAGCCTGATGGGCGAGCCCTGCTCCCATAACTCGCGTACTCTGTTAGGGGGGTACCTTTTTGGCCGACTGGTTAAGGAGTGGCTTTCCCGCCTCGCTAATCGCGGGTTCGATCCCCGCCGCCGGCAAAACCTTTTTTTGTTTGGATTAATTTATTATCGTGTGTTTCGTTGAACGCGGTTGTCGTGTTGGAGTGTAGTAAATAGTAAATTCTGGTGTTTCACAGTGTCAAAGGGTGCAGAGGAGCTGACAGAGAGGAAATAAGGATATGTGAATTGAATTCTGCAATAAGAAGATCAACACCACATTGGCGAGTTTGCAGTTTGCACTTTACAGAGAGAGAGAGAGAGAGAGAGAGAGAGAGAGAGAGAGAGAGAGAGAGACCTTGGCAGGAGCAGTCTGAAGAGAGCACAGAAAAGCATGCACGTACGTATATTCATAAACTATGCTGTGATGCAACGAAAAATATCTGAGTCTTACGGAACCGAAGGTAAATAAGTGTGTAAGAGTTGTTCATGTGCTACTTTCTTTCGCCCCCATTTTCGTCTATTTGTTTTAATATTATTGTTACAAATTCTTGATAACATGATGCAGAATTTTCTCAGGAAGACGATGGCGACTTCCGTTTTCTTAATAATGAATGGTGGTGTCAGGAAACGGGGTGGGAGTGAGGTGTGTGAAGCCGTCAGTTTTTGGATGAATCGGGTACAGTAAGATGGCCGCTACCCCAGCTTCGGCGGCGGCACCTGCAAGATCTCGTCGCGCACTCTAACATGTGACTGTGGCGTGACGTCATCAAAACATTGGCTCGCTCAACGTGACGTCTGGTAAGAGGGAAGGTCTGGTAAGAGGGCGGGAAGGAGCACGGAGGTGCCGACTCCCGAGTATAAACACTGGTCATTTTCATGGAATCAAGCATGAGTGAGCAAGATAAAAGGAAAATAAAGCAAGAAGAAGAAGCAGTGCACAGATTGTCAAGATTTCACCTGGATAGGAAGTGCCCAGGAGAAGTGTGAGCGGTGTGAAAAGCAAACGCCGGTCGTAGCCGCCATGGAGGACAAGGATGAGGAACAACAACAAAGCGGGAACGGGCGGAGCACTGGTGGTAAAGATGACAGCTATTGCTTCAAATGTAAGGTACCGTTCAAGAAAGGCGACAATTCTGTTGAATGTGACCACTGCAAGAAATGGTTTCACTGTGGATGTGGCAAATGTAGCATTAACCTGTTCAATGTGTTGAAGGAGGAAAAAGGTGTACTATGGTTCTGCTATAACTGTAAGGCAGGTGTGCTGAGTGCCTGTAAGGAGGTTAAGAAATTGAGAGAGGAGAATAAGAAGATCAGGCAGGATCTGAGGGAGCTCAAGGAGCAGAATGAGGAGTTAGCTGATAGTATCAAGAAAATGGAAGAGAAGTGGAATTCACATGAAAAGAAGATAGTAGACAAGGCTGTTGAAGAATCAGTGAAAAGAGTAGAGAGGGTTATTGAAGAAAATAACAAAAAAATGGAAGAGAAAGAGGACAGAGAGAGAAGGAGGAATAACCTCATAATATTCAACCTGCCAGAATCAGACAAAAACCAGGTACAGGAAAGGGTTAAGGATGACACAGACAGGTGTGACTATATTTTTGGAGGCGCCCTAAAGTGGAAGAGTACAACATTGAAAAAGTCATTAGACTGGGGAAGAAGCAGGAAGGTAAAACCAGGCCAACATTGGTAAGGCTGACAGATGAACATATAAAGTGGAGTGTAATTTCAAGAACGAAACAACTGAGTAAGGAAGATGATATGGTGATAAAGAACCTGATTATAGTACCGGATATGACAGAACAGCAGAGAAAGGAGGAGTACCAACTTAGACAAGATCTGAAAAGGAGAAGGGAAAATGGAGAAAGATGCATGATAAAAAGAGGAAAAATAGTGAACCTAGACAATAGTAGACGAGAATATTGAAATGTAGTAAAAAGTAAGGAAAAGGATGAAGGAGATAAAGTAGTCAAAGTACAAGTAGTAAATGTGCAGGGATTAACACAAGGAAAGATTATAGAAATAGAAAAGCTTCTTTGTGATAACTGTGTGATGTGCTTAACAGAAACGCAAGAGAAAATAAGGAAAGTGAAAATTAGTGATAGCATTCAAGTGATAGAAAGTATGAGGGAAATGCAGGATAGAGAAGGAGGAGGAATTATGGTGTTGTACAGAAGAAATGGAAAAATTTTAATGCATAAACAGGAAAACAAGTTGAAAGACTATTTGTTTATAAAAGGAAATTTGTTTGGGTTAAATATTGGTATAATTGTGGTGTACTTCTCTGTGCATGACAAAGAAAGAAACAAAAACCTTAGAAAAGAGATTGAAGAAGCTATAGAAAAGAATAGTGAGGATATCCTGATGATCTTGGGTGATTTTAATGGTCATGTGGGGTTTAAAGGTAAACAAGCAGTGGATGAGAATGGTAAGATGATACTGGACTGGCTGGAAATGTATAATCTAGTGATGCTAAATGATGACTTCAGATGCATAGGAGAGATAACATGGAAAAGAAATGAACAAGAAAGTGTTATAAATTTTGTGTTAGTTACTCCAATATTGTATAAAGAATACAGAGAGATGGAAATAGATGAAGAGAAGAAGTATTTTGACCTGTCGGACCATAACCTGCTTGAAGTGACTCTAGAAAGAAAGGATAAAAGGACCAAATTATCAGGAAGAGAAAGATGGGAGATGCACGAATACTACAAAACAGATAAGGACTCGCTAAGAAAATATAAGAAAGACGTGGAGGAGAAACTGGAGAGAAAACAAGACATAAGTATTGAAGAGCTAAATACTATACTTTTAGATGTGGCAAACAAGAATCTGAGGAGGCAATACAGGAGGAAGATAAAAGGAGAAGGTGAAGAAAGGATGGAAGAGCAGCCCTGGATAACAGAAGATATTCGAAAAAGTATAAAACGACGTAAAGAATACAATAGAGCTAAAAGGAATGCCATTACACCAGAAGAAGAAAGACACTACAATGAGAAATATATTGAGGAAAAAATAAAGGTACAAAGAAAAATTACAGAAGCAATGTACGAACACGAAGAAAACATTACGAGACAAATCAAGAACAATCCCAACAGAAAGAAACTATGGGAACATATTGACAAATTGAGAAAAAAGACAAAAACGAAGGAGGAAGGCTTGAAAATCTACAATGAAGAAGGAAATGAAATACCGAGAAATGAAATGGAAACAGCCATCAGGACACACTGGGAGAACATATACAAAATGAATGAAAACAAAATAAAGGAGGTATGGAACACAGAAACAAAATACGAGTACTTAATCTCCAAAGAAGGCAGAGCAACTAGAGAAGGAGAAATAAGAGTAAGAGTATTAGGCGAGGAGGAACTGGAGGAAACCATTATTACATGCCAAGAGGGAGCATTGGAACATTTGGAGATGGCACTCAGCATTGAACACTTAACACAGGATATGAAACACCCTAATATAACTGAAGAAATGGTAAAGAAAAGTATAATGAAACTAGAGAACAAGAAAGCAGCAGGAACCGATGGGATGAAGGGAGAATTCTACAAGACAATGCAAGACAGTAGCAAATTTATAAAATTACTAACAAGAAGTTTCCAAAAAATAATAAGGGAGGGAAAAGTTCCAGCTTCCTGGAAAGAATCAAGAACAACGATGATACCTAAGAAAAGCAAGCCTAAAGTATCAGAATTAAGACCTATTGCCATAACCAACGTATCCTATAAACTGTTTATGTCCGTAACAGTAAAAGACACTATTGAAGAACATTTAGTAAGCAACAACCTAGTAAAGGAAAATCAAAGTGGTTTTACAAAAAAAGGAAGAGTAGAAAATAATTTAATGGTTTTAAAATACTGTATTGATAAATCCTTTAAAGAGAGGAAACCCTTGTATGTAACAGCTGTGGATTTTGCAAAAGCATATGATTCAGTTAAAAGAGACAATTTAATAGGAACTTTAAAAGAGTACAGAGTGCACCCAAACCTGATAGAGATAATAGCAGATATATACACAAATGATGTAACATCAATATGAATAGGAAAAGAAGAGGACATAAAAATGTGTGTAAGCAGTGGCATTAAGCAAGGATGTACAGCCTCCACTACCCTGTTTAAGATAATAACATACACTATAATAGACAAATTAGAAAAGGAGAGAGGGTTCACAGATGAATTCTTTAAATTAAGTGCACTGTTCTTTGCTGATGATGGATTGTTGATATCAAGAACACAGGAGGAAATGGGAAAGATGATCGATGTTTTAACAGACCTCAGCCACACAACAGGACTAAAGATTAATAAAGAAAAAAGTAACGTTTTAATTTTCAACAGCAAAATGCAAATTGAAGAGATTAATGGCATTAAAGTAGTCAGTGATATGAAATATCTGGGTATAACAGTAACAAATAAGAGGAATTGTTTTAAAATTCAAAAAGAAAAATCTCTACAAAAAGCAAAGAAATTGGCAAACCTAACTTACCCAATAATATCTCAGAGCTGCAACAAAATTTTAATTGGCAAAACGTATTGGAAAAGTGTAGTATTACCATCAGTTTTGTACGGGTCTAGTATACTTGGGTACACTAAACAAGAGATAAACAAATTACAAAGGATAGAAAACTCAGTATATAGAGCAATATTAGGAGCACCTAGCTATGCACAGATACCAACTTTGAGGGGAGAAATTGGCTCCAGCACCATGGAGAGCAGAATTAGAGGAAACCAGTTGAACTACCTTAAGTACATAGAAGAAAATGAAAGTAATGATCTGCTTAGAAGAATAGTAGAAGAAAAACTAAATATACCCAAGGATTACTGGATCCAGACAACTAATGATTTTTTGAAAAACTTAAAATTAAAACATTCAGATCTGAAGGGAATGAAGACATAAAATTTACACGGAAAAATTAAGGAATGGGATACAGAAAATTGGAAGAAAGAAGTGGCAGAAAGATCTAGTTTGAAATTATATAATAAATCTAAGAAATTGATTAAGGAAGAAAAGTTTTATGACAACAAGCCATCATCAGAAATATTATATAAGGCAAGGACTAATAACCTAAAATTAAGTGACAGGAATAGGCACACGAATGGTGACACAAAATGCATCATGTGCAATAGTGAACTAGAAAATTTAACCCATTTTTTAATCCAGTGCCCAGCTTATGCAAATGAAAGAAAGAAGATATTGCAAATAGAAAGACTCACTACAGAGGAAGAAGAAGACTTAATTGGAGAACTATTATTTAAAGAAGAGCTGATCGAAGAAACCAAGCCAGTGATATATGAAATGTGGAGAAAGAGAGAACAACAAAGAAAAATTCTAGACACGAACAACTGAAGAGCTGAAAACTGACCAGTGAAGATCATCAGGGAAGCGCCGATACAAAGGCCAAGCTTCCCGAACGACACCTGACCTGACCTGACCTGTGAAGAAGACGGGGCGAGGAGTCGAGAAGGTGCTGGCCCTCACACACTCTGAAGACCCCTCGACAACAACACTCACCAAGAAGATCAGACCCAAACAAGCACTGAAGAAGAAGTGAGAAGTTTTAGAGGCCGTGGTCCCAGCCCCCCGAGGCACTAGAGAAGCGCGCCCTAGTGGCCCTCTACTGGCAGCCAACAGCCTGGGCACAGGTAATAGCATCTTCCATTTAGCGTAACCCGTTTCCGGGTCGTGATCTGTAGAGTCCCTCATAGAGTCCCGACAACCTAAGACTTGGACGCCATTATTGGCCCTGTGTCTTCGCCGCGCTTTTCAAACACTAGCACACGGTCTCGCGGCGAAGACAGGGCCAATAATGGCGTCCAAATCTTAGGCTGTCGGGACTCTACAGATCATGACCCAGAAACGGGTTACGCTAAATGGAAAAGGAAATTTAAGTGTGGCTCAGGTACAGGTTTGTCCAGGTATTGTGTCAGGTACTTGGTACGTGTGTTGATTTAGTTTTGTAGTGCAGCGACTTGCCTGATGGGCGAGCCTCCCATAACTCACTCTGCGAGGGGCGTACCTCTTTGGCCGACTGGTTAAGGAGTGGCTCTCCCGTCCCGCTGGTCGCGAATTCGATCCCCGGCGCCAGCAAACCTTTCCTTGTATGGATTAATTTCTCATATGTATCGTTCCACTCTGTGGTCGTGTGGGAGTGTAGTAAATGAGAAAATTCGGGCATTTCAGTTTGACCTCTTTTAACCTGTATCATTTTGTAGGATCTGTATCTGGATCTTAATGCGCAGGGCACCTGTAGAGGTGCATAACACATATTTTTGTTGGCTGTTGGGGGGACGGGGGAGCCAAGTGTGCAGGGGAGGGAAGTGAATCAAGTGTAATTGTTAGTGTTGGTGTGTTGTTGTGACAAGTGTATTTGTTTTCTGAATGAGTCTATTGTACCGCATTCTAAAATCTGCTGAGGGAGGCTGTTCCAGTCACGTATGGTGCGTGGAAAGTATGAGTGCTTGTATGCGTCAGTGTTAGTGTGATGTGTTTGGTATTTATGGATGTGTGTGTTACGAGTACGTTGACTGTTTGCGTTGTGTAGGTATGTTTGGGGTCAATGTCAATGTGAATGTTTGTGATCTTGTACATAAGTGTAAGTCTGTGTGCTTGTCTGCGTATGTGAAGAGGTTCCATGTTTATCTGTTATTTGATCCGTGTTGTGATTCCAGGCGTTGGAGAGTAATTGTTTGTAATGAACCTAGTCGCCTTGGTGTCGATTTGTTCAAACCTATCAATGTTTCTGTGTGTGTGAGGATCCCACACCGTGGAGCAGTATTCAAGTGTTGGTCTCACAAGTGTGTCATAAGCTATGTGTTTAATGTCAGGTGTGCAGTTATGTAAATTCCTCCTCAGGAACCCCAGTGTTCTGTGTAGGACCTCCTCCTCTCGATTCTTTGGCTAATGGGTAAAGATTCGTTTTAGCACCGTGCTGGTATTTCATTACCTACCTTATGAAACTTCACTAGTTCTTCATATATCTTTTCTACAAACGTTCACCAATCATGGAAACGCTTTCAGAATCCAATTCAAAGACTATTTATTGTTGAAAATACGAGATAATATTCACGAAAGCGTACCCTCCTCTGGCGGCGGCCACGGCGATGGTGCCGCCGCCGCAGCCGCAAAATAGCTCGCAGAGGGTTTAGAGTGGGGAAGCATATTTTAACTACTCCAACCGAACTTTACGACCTGCTAACGGGGGGGGCTGCGACCCCCTCGACTCCCACATGTATATGCGACTTATTTCTGCGAGGAAGTATTTCTCGCAACTCCAGCTGCACCGCCGCCAGAGGAGGCTGCGCTTTCATGAATATCATCCCCTATTTTTAACAATAAAGAGTCCTTGAATTGGATTTTGAAAGCGTTTCCATGATTGTTGAACGTTTGAAGCAAAGATATATAAAGAGCTAGGTAATGAAATACTGGCACGGTACTAAAACGAATCTTATAGCATCTTCCATTTAGCGTAACCCGTTTCTGGGTCGTGATCTGGCGTGTTCCATATAGCGGAACCGATCAGCTGACGCCACAGCCTGCACCCATTTTAGAGGATCTGGGTGACCCGGAGGGACCCCACTGCCGAGCAGGGTTAGCCAGATCACTTTCAACCCAAGACCCAGGCCAGGACCAAGATGTGTGGAGAGCCATATATGTATGGCGGGGCAAAGGTTTTGTGGCCGGGCGAGTGAGGGGAGTGAAACGCGACGGCTGTGTTTTATACAGAATAGCACCCACCCGGATGTCACACTGGCCCTGTGTCCCGGGGCAATGGGCTCCCTCCCATCACAGGCTCAAGGGCCAATGCGACGGGCATGAGCACCGAGGCCACGCGCTGCTATAGCGTATGCCCTCAACTTTACCTTTACCTTACAGTAACTGACGTGTTTATTGCCGATACATGTTGATTTACTATTCATCATTATTATAACCATGGGTAGGCTACTATTTCATTTTCATCATCATTGGTAACACCCATTTATGCATAATGTAAGGATGAATCGTTTGTTTCAGTGACTTTATTGTGTTATTTGGGTCACTGATATCACAAAAAAATACCAGTTAGGTTAGATTATCAATGAGTGAAGCAGTAACAATTCAATATTATATTTAAATGGTAATCAATTGGGCAAAACTTAAGAATAACCACTCCAAACCAATATTCGTATTAATTTAGCACGTGAAAGAATTATTATTATAATGCATTTTCGTATACGTTTTTACCTTGGGGAGGGGCCAGGGGGGCAAGCCTCTTTAATTATAGAGTTAGGTGGCTCGGATTCCATTGTTATTGTTTCACAACCGCCTCTATACACAGACTGAGCCTCATACCTGCCTTGCAGTGCACCCTACAAACTAGTTCCTAAGTCAGTGCACGCAGGTCATAAAGTTCAGTTGGAGTAGTTTAAATATATTTGACATGTGGCGTGGCCCGTCAAAACTTACGCGCCGCGGGACGGATTAGGAGGGCGGCGGTGGGGGGAGGGGGGGGGGCAGTATGCCCACCATCTGATGACACGCCTGGCACTCGTCAACAGATTGAATGCTAGGTCATATTGGAATAGACTACAAGAGTATGCGTTAGGGACTTTCCTTACTTTCGAGACTTGGGAATTTTTCCTGATTTAGGAATTTTTCTAGGGAAATTTTGGAAGGCCATTTTTCAGTGATATGGGCTCCCCCCCCCCCCATAATACCCCGGTTCCTCACAGGTCCCCAGGTTTGTCTTGGGGGGTAGGGGGGGCTGGGGTGGTGGAGGGGGTAGAGTGGTAATTCTTAAGATTTACCGTGGCTCTTCCGTCACGCTGGTCGCGGGTTCAAGATAAGTACAAGATAAGTAATAATGCGGCTTTAAGTCCAAATAGGTTGTTTCCTAAATGACGAGTTTTGTTTAAAATTATATTCCATCATATTTTTGTTGCCGAGGTATAATTTGAAGGCATGAATAGTATTCCAATTGTTGTAGAAAGTATCCAATTTGGATTATCAATATACAGTCATCTATCAAAGGTGGCATATGCTGGGGTGTGTGTCGCCTCACCCACCCTACAACACCAAGTCCGAGGGTCCCTCCGGACAAGTCTCCATGCAGGGCCCCCTTTCATCCTGAGTACCTCCTGGCAGGATTTATCAACTTGCTCAAGTCACAAACTCTGTAGGTGTCATTATTAGTTTCTTCTGATCTTAGAGTGAGTCAAAACTGTAAAGTTAACATGTACCCAGTTATGATAATCATTATTAATAGTTTCGTGTATTTTTTATTTCGTGTCAACGTGTTCCATCAGTGTCCCCAATCACACCTGGGAACCCAGTAATGTCTTGAAATTCAGTTTCTTTCTTGATTAATCTGTGTAATAAGAAAAAAAAATGTACCTGTTGTTAATTGTGCTCAATGTTTTTATTAGTTAAATAAATGCATTTGTATGGTTGTTTTGATTTATTTTCTTATGCCGGAGGATATAATTGATCTTGATTATCATGACCCTATTTGTGCTGAGTGAATGAGAGAGTTATAGTTCAGCAGTGTTATCATTAGGTAAGGTTGGAGGCATTTGATAAGCTGTGTGTTGTCTTGATCTTGACAAGTAATGCACAGGGCACCAGTACAGGTGCATAACACGGATATTTGTGTTGGCTGCTGGGGGAACTGGGGTGCCGAGTGTGTAGGGAAGGGAAATGAATAGGTGTACTACTAGTTAGTCTTGGTGTGTTGTGACAAGTGAGTGTGTATTTGTTTTCTGAATGAGTCTATTGTACCGCAGTCTAAAGTCTGTAGGGGGAGGCTGTTCCAGTCACGTGTGGTGCGTGGAAAGTATGAGTCCGTACATGTGTCAGTGTTTGTGTAATATGTTTGGTATGTTTGGCTGAGTGTGTTATGAGTACGCTGACGGTTTGCGTCCTGTAAGTATGTGTGTGGGTCAATGTCAATGTAAGTGTATGTGATCTTGTACAGAATTTTAAGTGTGTGCTTGTCTGCACATGTGAAGAGGTTACATATTAATCTGTTGTTTGATCTGTGTTATGATGCCTGGTGTTCAAGTTCATTGTTTATAATGAACCGAGCCACCTTGGTGTTGATTAGTGCTAACTTATAAATGTTTGTGTGTGTGTGTGTAAGGATCCCACACCGTGGAACAGCATGCTAGTGTTGGTCTCACAAGTGTGTTGTTGCGTCAAGTGAGAACCTATTACCCTGGGACACAGGTAAGTATCTAATGTCTAAGTTAAAAGAGTTTGCTTTCCCAGAAAACCCATTTATCCATCAGCCTGATAGGGTATCAGGACACCTCTCCTCCCGAAATTGATCTTTCTTTCAGCCACCTCTTTTAATTATTTTTTGGGAGCAGGGAGTAGCGGGCTTTTTTTATTACCGTTTTCTTTTTTTGTGCCCTTGAGCTGCCTTCTTTGTTGTAAAAAAGGGAAGATGAACAGGTGGTGTGCCATCTGCCTAGGCTGGGCCTATGAATTTTAGAGTAAAAGATTCGACATTAAGATGGTACAGCAAGACACAGAAGCTAGAGGGAGTAGACTGGCATGTAGGAGACTGGGGGAGCAGGTTGATGTTTAAAGCAAGAACGAGAACCCCGCAGCTAAATGGCAGGAATAGGGAATGGGGAAACCAAAACTGTAGCTGTAGGACAGGGGAGAATCAATGGAACACCCAATAATAGAATGCAGCAACCATGAGAGGCAGAGAGGGGAGTTATTAGTAGCACCAGGGAGGAGTGGGGTAAGAGGCTAGAGGAGGACAACGGGGCAATCGCACGGTACGTGTTGGATGGGATGCCGTGCTGGGAAAAAAGGGCACAAATGCTTGAATAAGCGCACGGATAAGCAATGTCAGTAAGTTATTCCAGCAACAAACTGAAAAGTAAAGTGTGATATTATATTGCAGTGAAGAAAAATTAAGCTACACAGCACAATTGAAAGGAAAAGTGTGAATAAACAGGAGAGAAGCCCGAGAGGAGGAGGACAGGTCAAAAGAAGAAGAGGAAGAATGTTTGTCTACATATCCGCCTAAATGCGTTCCATTTAAACCCGGAAATGGGTCTGGGTTTATCCCCGAACCTGGTTCCGGGTTTTGTGTCAAATGGAAGATGCTATTAACCGGCTAATGTTGATCATCGTTTCCGTTGATTACCGTTGATGAGGTTTCAGTCCCGGTCTGCCGCCGTAGCAGCGCTCCACAGGGCCGCCAACATTGTAACAGTAATATTAGCACCAAAATTTGTCCTCAATCCACATCTTTGTAAAGTCGCAGGATTTAGTGAATAAGTGAGTCTTTAGCACTTTCTTGAAGATTACCAGACTGCCACTATTCTTAAAATCCCCGGGTAATTCATTATAGAGCTGCGGGGCACTCTTCTCAAATGCTCTGAAACCCAGTTCCAGGTTGACTTCGGGCTCATAGAGCCTATACTGTTCTGCACTGTCTCAGTGACATGGCAGTGTCCAAATGAAAATCTTGTAGTAAATTCCTGTTTGGGCCGCTCAGGAATTTACTAGTGTTATTGACCGAAGAAGGGTAAGCCACTTCATGCGAAGTTAATATTTTCATATGGATTCTTTTCTGGGTTTCAGAATGCAGTGCAGTAACGGACTTGGAAAATAGAATGGCGGGGTCGAGGGGGGGGCAAAGCCCACCTGTTAAGGGAGTTTAGGAGGGCAAAGCCCAGCCGTTAGGAAGGTTAAGTTAGGTTAGGTTAGTATAAACATTCAGCATGCGGTGTGGGCCGGCAGAAATACGCAGCGCGGAATAGAATGGGGATGGGTCCACTACGCTGGTCAGTGATAACGGGTGGGGTGGAGCAGTGGTGGGGGTGGGTCAACATAGGGAGACTGCAAGAGGCCTAATGGCCTACACAGGGCAGCTCCAGATTCCCCCCCACTACCACCTGTCATCCTCGTCCATGTAGCTATCAAGTCTACTCTTAAAACAAGCTTTCGTCCCTGCACTCACTGTCATTGCTGAGTCTATTCCATTCCCCCACCGCCATATTACTAAACCAATGCCTGCCTATTTCCCTCTTAAATCTATACTTTTCTAATTTAAATCCATTACTGCATGTTCTATCCTGCTGGCTAATTCTCAATACTTTACTTACATTGCCTCTGTTGTAACCTTTGACCCATTTGAATTCTATCAGATCTCCCCGCACTCTTCGTCTTTCTAGAGAATGTAAGTTGAGATGTTTCAGCCTATCTTGATATGGGAGGTTCCTAAGCCCCTGAATCATCTTGGTCATCCTCCTCTGAACTGATTCTAGCAAGTTGATGTCCATTCTGTAGTGTGGGCACCTAAACTGGACAGCATAATCTACGTAAGTGTGGCCTAACTAACGCTAAATAGAGTCTGGGGATGACCTCTGCACTTTTTTGGTTACCTTCCTGTTAATAAAGCCTAATACCCTGTTAGCCCTATTCCTCACACTAATACACTGCTTCATTAGTTTTAGGTCAGAGTTCACTAACACTCCCAAATTCCTTTCACACACTGCTCTACCTATCACTGTGGAGTCTAAACCAGTGCTGTCCAAAGTTTTTCGCCTATTGTATCCTTTATTACCTTCTCCTACTGTTACCTACCCCCCATGGCTGATTAAACTCATTTATACTAGTATATTACCTATATTTCTATTATATTTAGGTACACGTACATTACCTCCCTTCCTTGGTACCCGTCCCTCCCTCTCTCTTTTCCTTCATAGGACATGGGACGTTTCTGCTGTGTGTGTGTATTTAACTAGTTGTAGTTTTACAGGGCTTTACTAGTTGTAGTTTTACGCTCGGGTGTCCCGTCTCCGTATCTGTATTTGTCCAACTTTTCCTTAAAGTTTTGCACATTCTTCACCAATACTACGTCCTCAACTAGTCTGTTCCAGACCTCTATATTTCTTTGCGGGAAGCTATATTTCTTTATGTCTCAAGCATCTTCCCTTCCTCATTTTTTTACAGTGTCCTCACGTGTTGCTGGTGTTTATTCCTTCTATTAGTAATAACTCCTCATTATCTACCTCTTTCATTTTGATCAATAATTTATTAATTTATATTAGGTCTCCCCTTTCTCTTCTTTCTTCCAGTGTTGGTAGGTCCATTTCCTTTAACCTTTCTTCATGGAACCATTTTGTTGCCATCCTTTGTATTCTTTCTAGTTTTTTTGTGTGTGTGTTTCTTCTTATGGGGAGACCACGCCGCTTCCGCATATTCCAATTTTGGTGTAATCATAGTGGTTATAAACTTTTTCATCATATCCTTATCCATGTAGTGGAATGCCAATCCTATATTTCTTACCATTCTATACGTATCACCGAATATCCTATTAACATGACTCTCAGGCTGTTGATTATCCTGTATTGTCACTCCCAGATCTCTCTCTTCTTGAACTTTCTTTAATATTTCTCCGTCTCCCATTCTATATGCCCACTGTGGTCTCCCTTCACTCTTTCCCATTACAATTACATGACATTTCTTCACACTGAACTCCATCTCCCATTTCATACTCCATTCCCAAATCTTGTTCAGGTCATCTTGCAGAATTTCACAGTCTTTACTGTTTCTTATATGTCTCAGCAGTTTCGCATTGTCTGGAAACAGGTTCATGTAACTGTTTACCCTCTCTGGCATTTCATTTATATATACAGTAAACCCCGCTTAAGTCAGACCCGAATAAGCCGGATATCGGATAAGTCGGACACTTTCAGGATCTTTTTTTTTTTTTTTTTTACGTTCTATCCCTACTGCACCGGTAGGCATTTTTTGCCCTTTGATTGAGTAATTTTAAGCCACTCGGCTTATATACTGGCTAAAATACCCTTGGGCTGCGTTTGAGAGAGTGACTCGGGGTGCACGGACCGATCTGTGTGCTCTCAAACGCGTGACACCGCAGCCCGGATTCCCATCCGGACTGCTCGCTGCAGCTCAGTTTGGAGAGGTGGAGCGCCTCCGTGCTGTGATGACGTCATCAGCTAATATGGCGGCCCAAAACAAACACATATAAGTGCTTCCATTGAATATCACCTCTCTGTGCCACAATAACCACTGCAGCTTCCTTTTCATCCTCTGTTGCAAGGACCTCGTCGGCCAGAACAGCTAGTGATGCATGTTTAAACGTTGTCAAGAAGATCAGCGGACGCCATTTTGCTGCCAGAACTGCTAGAGAGAGAGCAGCGGACGCCATTTTCCTGCCAGTGAGACGCCATTACCATAGCAACGACGAGGCTTAACCCGGTAGCAGCGACGGGCCAAATTTGTGGCTTTACCAGCAGTAGCGACGGGCTAAATATGTGCCATGATTTAAACCCCCCAAAATAGATGATGCATAAACTGTTCACAAATGCTTTGATATATGTTATGAAATGGTTTGTGTGAGTGATGAGTTTTTCTCATTTTTCTCGCTTAGAGGGCCATTAAGAAACATGATCCCCGCTGCTACCGGGTTAATTAGGGATGTAGTACTGTTTCAAATATGATTTATAAGACAGTAACATACACAATATATAATAATTAACCCGGTAGCAGCAGGGATCATGTTTCTTAATGGTCCCTCTAAGCGAGAAAAATGAAAAAAAATCATCACTCACGCAAACCATTTCAGAACATATATCAACGCATTTGTGATCAGTTTATGCATCATCTATTTTAGGGGGTTTATATCATGGCAAAAATTTGGCCCGTCGCTGGTACACGGTAAAGCCACAAATCTGGCCCATCGCTGCTACCAGGTTAAATTAATGGAGTTAAGACACAATACTTACAGAAAGATTTATGGAGAGTAAGTTGCCTGGCACAAGTCTATGCCAGACTTTTCATCTCTAGTTAGTGTGGGATTATCCTCTCCGAGGATGTCCCACACTTTGCCTGTCAGGGGAGAAGCTGCAGGGATACCTGGCCCACCCCCTAGAAACTAAAACAAAAAAATGTCAACTAGCTATAATGTAACAAGCTTATTAGCAGAAGAAATGGAGTTACTGGAAAAGGTTACTAAAGCAGTTATATTTACATTATATAACTCATACTAAGCTGTGACTGTTCAGCGCAGGCACAGATGACATGCCTTCAGTCAAATTTTTCCTATATTCTCCAATAATTGAATCTCCCCCTAATTATTCTTAATACCTCACTTCACCTCCAACCTCTATCCACCGAAATCTTTATTCAACTGCCCTATAAACTCTGCTGAAAGACATGAATAGAGTAGGGAAAGCAAATTATTAGATAGTAGAACACAACATTCACGTACCAGTCTCTCTCTGATGTTTCTTGATTTCTGATATTTTCCTTCGGGACTTGCTCTGAATGGCGTACCAACGCCGCTCGCAGTCCTCTGCCGTCCTAGTTGACCCAAACGCAGAGTTGATGGATTCAGCCACCTCCCCCCCATGCCCTCTTCTTCGTCGCAGAGGTGATGCTGGGGCCGTACTTCCCCTTAATCACCTCTCGATGGTCCTCCACACTGCTCACAAGAGCCATCGATTCTTCTGCTCCCCAGTTTGGCTTCCTTTTGAAGGAAACATGGAAATGCAGGCAACAGAAAGCCTATTGGCTCATTACGAGGTTGCCCGCTTTGGTGATTTAATCTGCTCGACAGCCACTTGGGACCTGGGGAGCAGATGCAAGGCCCTCGACATTGAGGAGCAGATGAAAGCACCTCGATATTGAGGAGCAAATGAAAGCCTCAATATTCAGTTTACTCCCGACGCAGCGAAGTGACGGTCGATTCTATATTTGAAGGAGTTGATAGTATTCGCGTTTACTACTTCTGAAGGAAGATTGTTCCAGTGACGGATGACTCGGCTTGAAAAGAAACTCCTTCCGATGTCTGTGTTACATCGACTAGACTGAATGGGTAAACCGTTATTTCTAGTTCTTGAGTTGGTTTGCAATTCAAAGAATTTGGAGTAATCGACGTTATTGATTTTTTTCAGATACTTGAAGACTTGAATCATATCCCCTCGTAGGCGTCTTTTCACAGCCGAAGCAGCAGAGCCAGAAGCGTCCATCGTGAGGGGCGATGAATGTTAATTTTGGCGCGCCGGGTTTGTTGATGTCGGTAACTTGTCGACAAGCAAGGATAATACATATTATCCTAAACAGTCAAGCTAATATGGTTGTAAATAAGTTTATTAATGCCATAAAACCCTAAATCTTTGTCGTATAGGCTTCGTTAAGAGGCTATAACCATAAACAACCAAGCTTTTGGATTTTCAGCGTGCCAAGACCAAGACATGGCGAAAGTAATGCCACTCGCGCTTTTACGTGAAGGGAAGATCCAGCAGTAAAGTTAAAACCTAATGCTAGAAGGAAAACAGCTTCTAGCATTCACTCTAAAAGGACTCCTAGGACCCTTTATTAATACGGCCCCAGGTCAGCCTCCCGAGTTCCCGCAGAGCTGCTACAGCCCCGCTGCAGAACGTGGCATCACCAGAGGCAGTTCATCAACACCTACATAACCTGGTGGAATGGACTGCTTGCCTCGCAGCAATGCCTGGAGAACATGACTGTGCAGCGCTTCAAGGAGCTGGTGAACGCATGGCTGCCGTCATGAAATGCCCAGGCATCAGAGTTGGGCCTTCAGATAGGGAACACTAAACATATTTCCTTTGGCCTGAAAACACTGTAACTGTGTGTAATTGAAATGCCAGAATTTTTCTCATTACAACACTCCCACACGGCCACTGCGTGTAACGAAACACACGAGAAATTAATCCAGACAAGGAAAGGTTTGCCGGCGCCGGGGAACGAACCCGCGACCAGCGTAACGGGAGAGCCACTTCTTTACCAGTCGGCCAAAGAGGTACCCCGCTGGCTAAGTGGGTTAAGGGAGGCTCGCCCATCAGGCAAGTCGTGTCATTACATAATGTGCACTACATTGAACTCCGTAATATAATCTTGTAATCTGTAGAGAGAGAGAGAGAGAGAGAGAGAGAGAGAGAGAGAGAGAGAGAGAGAGAGAGAGAGAGAGATTTACATAGATTTACATAGAAAATCAGACCACACAGACCCCATGGTCCAGACTTGGTGGTCTGTCCTTAAACCTAAGTGATTTTACATTAATCAGAAGACTCCAAAACGTTGCATTTATACTCTAGTTGATATTAAGTTGAAGGAAGTGACGGTCGAGCTTATTTTTGAAGGAGTCAATCGTGTTACACTGGACCACTGATGGTGGGAGCTTATTCCATTCTCGCACTATAACGTTGGTGAAGAAAAATTTGGTGCAGTCTGAGTTTACTTGTCTACATCTGAGTTTTACGCCATTGTTCCTCGTGCGCAAAGTGTCATCGATCATAAACAATGTTGATCTGTCTACATTCGTGAAACCATTAAGTATTTTAAAACATTCGATCAGTTTTCCTCGGAGGCGACGTTTCTCAAGAGAGAACATGTTAAGGGTAGAAAGCCTTTCTTCGTAGGATTTGTTGCGCAAGGAAGGGATCATTTTCGTTGCCCGACGCTGAACACCTTCTAATTTAGCAATATCCTTTGCATGGTGGGGAGACCAAAACTGTACCGCATATTCCAAGTGGGGTCTGACTAAACTGTTGTAGAGCGGAGTATTACATCTTTATTCTTGAATACAAAGTTTCTTTTAATGAAGCCCAACATTCTGTTCGCTTTATTTGCTGCATCGATGCATTGCTGTGAGAATTTGAGGTTTGACGCGATTTTGACCCCCAAGTCCTTGACGCATTGAACGCTTTTGAGTTTAACGCCGCGCATTTCGTATTCGAACTTCTTATTCCTCGTTCCAATTTGAAGGACCTGGCACTTGTCTACGTTAAAGGGCATCTCCCATCTCTCCGACCAAGCTGAAATTTTGTGCAAATCCTCTTGGAGGCTTTGCCTGTCTTCGTCAGTCAGAACCGAGTTACCAATCTTTGTGTCGTCTGCAAATTTACTAATGCGGTTATTGAGTCCAACATCCACGTCGTTGATGTATATAATGAAGAGCACTGGGCCAAGGACCGAGCCCTGAGGGACGCCACTAGTGACAGGCGCCCACTCTGAGTTAAATCCGTCAATCACTACTCTTTGTTGTCTGTTGCTCAACCAATTCGCGATCCATTGGTTTACTTGACCGTCAATACCTATTTGCTTTAATTTGTAAAGTAATTTATGATGCGGGACTTTATCAAACGCTTTCTGAAATCAAGATAGACTACGTCCAGTGATTTGGTTACGTCATAAACAGTGAAGAGGTCGTTATAAAAGGTTAATAGGTTTGATAGACAGGATCTTTTGTTTCGGAAGCCATGTTGTGAGTCCCCAATCAATGAGTGGCTTTCAAGGTAACTCACAATTTTGTCTCTAATTATGCCCTCAAGTAGCTTACCTACAACCGAAGTTAGACTAATGGGCCTGTAATTACCTGGTACTTTTTTGTCTCCTTTCTTAAAAATCGGTGTCACGTTAGCCTTCTTCCAATCTGAAGGGACGATGCCTTGTCGCAAGGACATATTGAATACGGTTGTGAGGGAGGAGAGTATTTCACTCTTTGTTTCTTTCAGCAGAGTTGGATATACTTTGTCAGGTCCAGGACTTTTGATTTGAGGGCTTTAAGGACTTCATCGGGTTTTATTTCAAAGTTAGACAATGCATGCTCGGGATTTACATTAGTACTGGTGTTGTTGGTGGTGGCGGGAGGACTGTTATTATTAAACACCGAGGAAAAGTAATTGTTTAATAGGTTTGCAACGTGTTGGCTGTCAGTCACTAGTGCACCGTCGCTGTTTGTTAGAGGTCCAATTCCACTTCTGATCGCCTTTCTGTTGTTTATGTAACTGAAGAAGGATTTCGGATTATTTTTACAGTTGGCTGCAATATTTTCTTCATATCTACGCTTTGCCTGACGCACTAATCTGTTAACTCGTCGCCTGGCATCATTGTAAAGTCTAATGTTTTCGGGCGTGCTTTGTTCTTTCTTTAACCTGTAAGACAATTTTCTCTCCTTGACTGAGTGTTTAATTTCGCTATTAAACCAAGGTGGACTTTTATTAGTGTTAATTCGCTTCTCGCACAAGGGGACAAATGTGTCCTGCTGAGTGAGTAAGTGATTTTTAAAGCTTAGCCAGGCGTCCTCTACATTGCCGTCATCTGATAGTTGCATATCTATTAGTTTTCGTCGTATTTCTACGAAGTTGGCTCTTTTGAAATTGGGCACCTTTACTTTATTTTCAGTCAGCGATGTTTGAGCTCTAATGTCAACGCGCACTACTTTATGATCGCAGGAACCGAGGTGTTCTCCTACCGTGACATTACTGACTAGGTTATCTTGGGTCGCTATAACAAGGTCAAGTATGTTATTTTGTCGAGTTGGTTCAGAAACCATTTGGCTTAGATAATTTTCCTCTAGAAATTCGATCATTCTGTGGGACTCACCTTCTGTATCCGACAGTGTTGCCCAGTCGATATGGGGGAGGTTAAAGTCTCCTAGTATCAGTGAGTCGCTGTTATTAAGTGACTGCCTTAAGACGCTGTACATTTCAAGATCGGCATCAAGTGATTGCCCCGGAGGCCTGTAAGTGACAGATATATTTAAATTGACTTTTGCAGTGTTTACTCGCACGCACAAATGTTCAACGTTACTGTTTCTTGGTGTTTTGTCAGTGGGTTGCAAGTAGTTTTTGACAAAAAGGGCGACACCACCCCCTCTACGGTTTACACGATCATTGTTGAAGAATCTGTTGCCATCTATGTTGTATTCGGAACTTAAATCAATATTAGTGGTGTCGATAAATGTTTCGGTTATAGCAATTACGTCAAAGTTTTCTGTCAGAGCAAGACATCGCAGTTCATCAAACTTGTTTCTTAGGCTACGCGCATTGAAACTAAGGACTCTTAGGTTATCTTGAAGCTTGGTAATAGAGGTGGTGGTACTGGCGGGTTCAATGTTACGAGTCTGTTGCGGTGTATGGTGTCTATTTACACGGGCGGGATGGAAGGACGTGGCTGAGAGTCGTTTTTTGTTGTTCGGGCGTTACGTACGGCGTTGTTGAGGAGCCTTCCGAATCTGGCTGCCCCGATGGGGGACAGGTGTATGCCGTCCCTTTGGAAAAGTTTACTCTGGCCGTAGAAATCGTTCCAGGCGTTAAAGAATTCGACGTCAAGCTCTCCGCAGAGAGTCTGCAGGCGGTTGTTGAGGCTGAAGGCCTTACTGTAGAAGTCGCCCTCATCCCATGTCCGTGGTAGAATTCCTGAAATCAAAATATTAGGGGATTTAGACTTATACTGCTGGATGAGCCTACGGTACTTGTCCAGCAGTTCCTCAGACCGGGTCGTGGTGACGTCGTTTGTACCTGTGTGGATAACAAAGAGTGAGTCATTAGAGGCCACAGCGGTGACCTCGTCCAGGGCAGCTGTGATGTCGTCAACACCAGCTCCAGGATAACAGTAGTTACGCCTACGACGGGGGACTCTGCCACAGAATTCAACCACCTGATGGCGAATCATAGAGTCACCGACCAAGAAGGTGCTCTGTTCCTCGTCCTCCTCCAGTATGGCAAATCTGTTGTAGCAATGAGTAGGATAAATGGCTCTAGGGGCGGGTCTGGCTCCTCCTCTCACGGGGGTGAAGCATTCAGCGTCAGCTCTACCGGTCACCTGTGACGTGTCTTCTTCGGAAGGTGGCTGGGCATCGAGTGCAGGTGCGGAGGGTGATGAGGCGTCACTTGCAGCAGGGGCGACGATGTTGGCCTGGATAAACTCCTGCAAGGTATCAACAGTACTTGTTAGTTCGGTGATCTTCTTCTCGCCAGCCGTCAGCCTTTCGTCCTGTTGAAGGAGTCTCGTTTCCATCTGCTGTGTCAACAGGCAGATCTTGCAGACGGTCGATCGTCCCGAGAAGAAATGACCAGAGAAGTTTCCTGTGCAAGTCGAACATTTCTTTAGCGCCATCTTGGTAAGGAGGAGAGAGCAAGTGAGTAGTGTTTATCAATGTATTTGCTTTTCTTTTTCTTTTTCTTAGGGCAGAGGGACGCGCGCGTGAATAAGCGAGAATAAGTGTGTGAGAGAGAGAGAGAGAGAGAGAGAGAGAGAGAGAGAGAGAGAGAGAGAGAGAGAGAGAGAGAGAGAGAGAGAGATGGGAAGGCGAAGGAGGGAGATGGGGATGGAGAGAGGAAGAGGGCGAAGGAAAGGGAGGGAGAGAGGGTGGGAACGAGATAGGGAGTGAGGAAGGAGAGACAGAGAGGGGCAAGTGGGGGGTAGTTATGAGAGAGAGAGAGAGAGGGGGGGGGGGCAATGGAGAGGGGAGGCGAGAGAGGGGGGGGCGAGAGAAGAGGAGGAGCGAAACGCGAGGGACGAGAGGGAGAGAGACGCAGGTGAGGAATTATGAGGATTGAGGATTATTGTGTCTCTGGGGAATACTCTGGTCAAGTCAGGTCAGGTAGCTCTGCACACCTGCAGGGAGTGGCGTAGAGTGGAATCTGGAAATAAATAAAGAATGTGGCGGAAAGAGTGTAACACTGTGTTTTGTGTATATGTGTATATATGTTTTACAGGGCGCTACGGCGAGAGGGTAGATGCAGGCAGAGAGAATTAGTAAAAATAAGGGCAACACTTAATCCTGTCCAGCGAAGCACGTGGTCGTACAGCAAACAGCACACCTCTGCAGGCAGCTAACTCGGTTGACAATAAGCAGTACGCAGCACAACGCGAAATAGCACACGGCACACAGCACAGCAAGATCTTAAGTACAGTGCAGTACAGCACACGAGGGTGGTATCGCAAGCGAGAGAGGTCACGGAAGTGGGAGCGCGTGCGGTTTGACCTCTCGGAGTGAGGGCAGGGCGCTGACTGAAGGGCAGGGCGCTGACTGATGAGGGCAGGGCGCTGATTAAAATCATAAGAGATGGAGGAGGAGGAGAAAGAAGGAAGAGGAGTAGGAGAAGGAAAGAAGACTAGGAAGAGGAGAAGGAAAGAGGAGGAGGATAGGGGAAGGGAAGGAAGCTAAGATGGAAAATATAGAAAGGAAGGAATATGAGAAGGAAGAGAAATGGAGGAAGGAAGGCAGAGTAAGAAATGCGGAGAAGGAGAAAATGATGGAAGAATATTAGACAGGACGGGGAAACCAGGAAGAGGAAGGATGAAGGAAGAAGAGGAGAGATGGGAAATGAACAGTAAGAAGAGAGAGGAGGGAAGATTATAAATGGAAGAGGATGAGGAGAAGAGATAAAGGGATAAATGTAAGGAAGGAGGAATTAGAAGAAAAAAAACTGTATAAAAGGAGGAGAAAACAATATTATAGAAAGCAGAGAAGTGAGGGAAGAATCTCAGAAGAGAAGGTTATGGAAGGAGGAGGAAAGAGAAAGATGAATATTAGGAAGGAGGAATAAGAAAAAAAAGTATAAAATGAGGAGTAAATTATATAACAAAGAGGAGACATGAGGGAAGAATATTAGAGAGAAGGAAAAACATGATCAAAGGAGAGAAGAAAGTATGGAGAGAGGATGAAGAGCAGGAGGATGATGACAGAGAGGAGACACAAGGGAAGACATGAAGGGAGGATGGAGTTTTAGATGGTAAGAATCATGAACACTACTACTACTACTACTACTACTACTACTACTACTACTACTACTACTACTACTACTACTACTACTTTATCACTACTACTACTATGCTTGGTCCTGGGCAACGTGAGTCCTGGGTCATCCTGCCTCTGCTGCTGCTGGTAAGGTCTTGGTTCCTGAACTCCTGGCACTGTCACTGTCCGCTGCTGGCCGGCACCTCACCTGTGGACGGTAAGAGGTGTGAGCCGTCTGTCTGTCAGGTGATTAGGGACTGAGCAAGGCACTGGTCCTGTTTGTGAAAAATATCTGATTCAAATAAAAAAAATCCAAACCAAACATAACAAAACCACAATAGGTCTTAACTCATAATTCATATATTCTTCCTTACTAATGAGACTTCCTATACAACAAAGTGAGGCCACTTTTTGTTGATTTATACCATAGGGCACTGGCTGTCATGGGTTTGAAAATACTCAAAACTTAACCTAACAAAACCTGTAGCTCTTGACTCAGAAAATTCATTTATGCTTTCTTACTAGCGAGACTTCCTGTACAACAAAATGAGGCCACTTTTTGCTGATTTATACCATAGGGTGCTGGCTATCATGGGTTTGAAGATACCCTAAACTTATCCTAATAAAACCTGTAGGTCTTGACTCAGAAAATTCATATATGCTTCCTTACTAATGATACTTTCTATACAACTAAGTAAGGTTATTCTTTGTGGCTTTATACCATAAGGCAGGGGCGGATACAGGGGGGGGGCCCAGGGGGCCCGGGCCCCCCCAAATATCTCCGACCCCCCAGAAAATATCGAGTGTATGCGGATAGTCGGTACATAACTGACACGCTTATAATGTGCCGCAACTATAATACGGAATGTGTCGTCGTCTGTAGGCATGTGCAGGCGCAGATACGGGGGTGGGGAGCTAGATGGCCCGCAACCCCCCCCCCAAAAAAATATTAGGATAACTAAAATATTTGAAATACCCATGAGTTGAGAAAACATAAAATATATTTAAGATACCCCTAAAAAGCTAGAGAGCTGGGGAGCGAAGCCGGCCGCCGCTAGATAGCTCTGGACGCTGTCTTCCAAACTTTAAAAAATTCCTGCTCTAAGGTTCCTTGGGCTTTACTGTGCGGAGGTGGACTCAAGCAAGATTTTTTTTTTTTCGGTGTCTGATGTAATTTTTCACTCTCCTGCAGGGCCAGGGCACAACGGGCACGTGCCCAGGGCCCCGCGCTCTTATTGGCCCCGCACTCATCTAACAATCTATATTCTCGTACAGGGCCGTAGTACGCCGTACCCAGGGGGTGGGGGTCGGACCCCCCCCCCCCCATCTGCTAAAATGTCCACTTTCAGAGAGAGTCAAAACGAAAATTGGTACCTTTCTGTTGCATTTCTGGAGAACTCAAGATTTTCTTTATTTATTTTCAGTATTTAAGTTGCGGAATCGTGCCCCACCAGGTGTATTGAGAGGCATGACGTAGTGCTGGTTTTCGTTGAATTTCTGCCTGTCATCGCTGTTGTTCTCGAGGAAGAACTTGACACCACCGCTGGGCTCCTTCTCTTCGCCATACGTGTTCCCCGCTTTCTCGTTGGACTGGTTGTAGTGGAGTGTGTATTGGCGCATACTCTCGAGCCGAGCCGAACTCTACAGAGAAAAGATGGCGACCTGGTGTCAGCCTATGCCACGATTCGTGGCATCGATACCATTTTTGCCAAGTTCAGAGCAGATACAGAGAATCATTTCCACGACGTGTTCATGAAAGCGGAAGAGCTTTTGGTCGAGGTGGGGTCATCGCATGACACCATCCCTGTGCCACGACTCTGTGGACGACAGACCCAGCGATCAAATGCTCCGGGCGAGAATGCTGAGGAGTACTACCGCCGGGCGGTGTACATTCCGTTCGTGGACCACGTCTTGGCTGTGCTGAAGAGTCGGTTCGGCGACGACACAGTGCCTATCGCACTTCAGCTCAAGCAACTCCTCAAAGGCCCCGAAACAGATGTTGCGGCTGTGGTTCAAGCGGCGAAGCACTACGAGCTGGACATCGAATCCCTGACACTCTTGAAGGCGGAAGCGGAGCGCTGGGCATTATCTGTTCCGGTCTTCCAAACTATCAAAGAAGCCCAGGCACACACCAGCACCAGCATATTCCCCAATCTCGCCAGTCTCTTGAAAACTCTGTTGACGCTTCCAGTCTCCAACGCAGAGGGCGAGAGGTCTTTCTCAGCATTGAAAAGGCTGAAAATCTATCTGAGGAGTACCGTCGGCCAAGAGCGCCTGGACAGACTTGCCCTCCTCTGTGTCCACTATGATATCCCATTACAATCGAGAGAGTGATAAGCAAATTCGGCGAAAAACCGCCGACTACTCTTCGCTTAGTGAGGCACTTGTTGAATACTTGGGAATTTGTAAATATATTTCTTTAGATCAGTCAATCTTTGCAAATGTGTTACCTCAATCCCATGTAAAAGAAGCCCTATAAGAATTCCTTTTTATGTTCAGCTGTGTCTAATTTTACATATTAGCTCTTTTTTGTAAAGGTTAGGTTTGTAATTTATATATGACCTGTATTATGATCACCGTTGCTGCTTACATATCGAAATAGACGTTTAGCTTTCTTCGAATGCTCGTATGGTGATAATTTCTACCTGTTCAGATCTGCCTTTTCACTGGTCGGATGTACAATTTGAATTGTTTCTTTCATTTGTCACATATACGTTGATTGCTCGGGAGCTACGGATTTTAAGCAGAGAACCGCCATCACTATCCATTGGTCTTCACTGTTTTGAGGCTGTCGCTAACTTAAGAAATTTTACCATCGGGCCCCCCCAAATTGATTTTCTGGATCCGCCCCTGATACATATACATACATTGTACATTTTAGAAGTTTGTTTGTAGCATATAAGTACAACATAAATCTGGGAGATTTAAATAATCTTTAAAGTACTAATTTCATGTTACTTGAGCGAACATTAATTTTAAAATCTTGTTCATTTCTGTAATTTGGACTACAAAACTTTACCCTCGAAACAACACTGCTTACTTTAGAACTACATGTTCTAATAAAAAAGTAATATACTGGCAAGGAAAAAAATGTTATATTCACATTACATGTATAATCTTCGTTTATACAGGCTGCTGCTGTAATACATATTTTTACGTACAAGATACATGGAAACTGGGTCAGGTATTTTATGAATATAAAATAAAAATTAACTAGATTAATTAGATTAGTTACTGTTAACAGCAATACATTGAAACTGGTTTACCTCAAATTTATGCGTCTGTTCTTACGTGCAAATTCATCAAGGACTTCATGATCAAGATTTGTGTCACAATAAACAGAGTAAGGCCCATAGCTGGGCGTTATCGCGATAAGTTATCGCGATACTTTATCGCTGTTAACAAAATCGGATTATCGACCATCCGCTACTTATTTAAATCGGTATCTTCATTACCTTTGTAACCAAACTAGCGATAATCAATACTTTTTTTCCGCCTCTCAGAAAAAAACGTTGTCTCCCTACTGCGCATGCGTGGCCCGGTGTTGTATGAAAAAACTTCGGGGTATGAAATATCTTCGGTGATGAGATTTCATACTTAGATCATGAAAATTAAAACACTAGGTTATTTTTTTATGCTACTCAAAAATCAATATATCATTGAGAAAAATCATTTAACTTTGCCCCAAAAATGATTATTCACTGCCTCAAATTTGATATTCCATATTCGTTTGTGACCATGCCATAGTACTGAAGGCACCCGGTGTTGTGTTATTTGGTGTCCCATCGTCAAAAGCTGGCGATTTTGTTTACAAACACTGGTCTCTCGTGAACTGCGCATGCTCAGACCATTAAGTGTAGACCTGTACAGTCTCACAATGCTTTTTTAACACATTAAGAGTTGCTGGAAAGCTGAATCAAATATACAGTACCACCATCCTCGCTGTTTATAGAACGACGTACACTCTGTACATATAAATACAACTCGTAAAGAGTGTCGTTCTAGAAACAGCGAGGATGGTGGTATTGTTACTATATGTCTGATTCAGCCTTCCAGCAACTCTTAATTACGGTTAAAAATCTTTATGAGACTGTACAGGTCTACGCTTGCTGGTCTGAGCATGCACCGTTCACGAGAGACCAGAGTTTGTAAACAATTTTTGACGGTGGGGACGCCAAATAACACAACACCGGTTCAGGCATTTCTAGTATTACCGTCCATATGTACGTGTCAACGTGTGGTTTTAAGGTTTTGTAAGTTTCCTAAAATACAGATAATGAAAATTTGAATTCATCAATGTTGTTCTATCTGAAATGTCAATATAATATCGTTTTCGCCTATCGGACTTACCGCTAGCTAGTATCGGAATTGTGGATTTTTATCGGGTATCGGTTATCGGTTATCGCCTATATTTGTGTCTCTAGTTAACGAATATCGGTTATCGCCGTTAAGGTTTTTCATTATCAGTTATCGGTTATCGGGAATAAGGTTTTCTGTTATCGTGCCCAGCTATGGTAAGGCCAGTCCATCTAAACGACTTTCACTCATTGCGTTCCTAAGGTATGTTTTAAGCAATTTATGGGCACTTAAGGATCGCTCATTGGTGGAAGTGCTAAC